>NW_022196378.1:1381038-1578753 GCF_008641045.1 Pistacia vera
TTGGTAATGAAGTCTTGCATTGATTACAGTAATTCGGATTTTAATTCAATGATAATCATTGGCCAGTAATGTAATCGATCCAGTAACATTATTCGGTTACATTATCAACCATTCTATAATATGTTGGTATTGGAGTCATGACCAGATTATATTTTAATCTAATGATACTTATGAGCTTGTAATCTAGAGGTGTCTCGTACTATGGGAATGGTTAGGTAATGGTAAGATTGGCTTTGATTGAAGTGCATAATGTTTATTTAAGTGAATTCAATGCTCGGTACTGTTCCAGTTGCATTTCCCAATTTGAACTAGTTGGAAATGTTTATAATTGTGTAACATTCACCTTCAAGTATGAGTTGCATTATATATAATGCCAACATTTTAATATAGAAAGGTGTATATCTATGAGTCTTGCGTAAAGGCATTATGTTATAGTTAACACTATTGGTTTGGTAATGAAGTGAAATTTCACTATTTGCTATTCACTGATTGTTCAACTATGTTGGTCTGACTATCATTTTTTGCTTTGTATCTCTGCTTGGTGGCTGAAAATTTTTAGCAAAATATTAGATAGAAAATTTTGGGTGTTTGTGTTCTCTTGAAAATGAGAAATTTAGTTCAATTTATCTGACAACTTGCATAGTCTCATCCAGTTATTTTCATACTGAGAAATTTATAGTGTAGTGTTCGGTATTAAGCTTACCAATGAATTTTTCTTTAGTTCATGTAAGGAAGTAGGGTGCCATGGATTGTTTTGTTTGCAAAAAAAGCATATCAATTGATTTTATTAATAGTCTTTAAATATGGAATTTACAAGAATGGCAAACTTTCGTGTTTGTAAGGGATGTTGGCAATCCAATAGGAAGACAATTTAATGAATCTCACTGGAAAGACATGATATTCTCTCCATAACTGACCTTTTTGAATGAAAAAATTGTCAGAATAAAAAAGGAACCAAAGTGGGAAAAATTCTTTTAATTATTGTAACTGAGCGTCGGGGCTACAATTTCTATGGCAATTAGAATTGATGATTTGAAAAGTCTTGTCATGCTTGGTGGATTTGAGACTTGAATATAAGGAAGAAAGAAGGAAATTTTTTCTCTTCTTTTTCTTTCCAAAGTTTTGTTCATTTCTTAACTATTTGGGTGCTTTGTCTTGCATTTAGTCTGCAAATATTGAAAGTGCATTGGAGAACAATGTCATCTTAGGAGTGTGTTTTTTGATAGTGTTTATTTTATCTCATCTTTGTTTTCTAAAACTTATGAGGAATGCCTTCCAGATGTGACTGCAAAATATAAAATTAGGGAAAGTCGAAATATTTAACAGATAGAATTCCATATTGTTGGCGCAGAATGGCAGGCTCCACTGGACATGATTATGTAGATAGTGATGGTGGCTCAGATAATGAATCTTTCGAAAATTTTGATGAGCACGAGACGTCGGAAGATGGCCTGTTGCAGTGTTATGATTCACAGAGTATTGTTCATGATGACTTGAATTTGATGATACCATCAGTAGAAGGTTTAACAGCAGAAAGCTCCGAGAGCTTAGAACCTTGTACAGGAATGACTTTTCCATCATTAGACGATGCAAGGGATTTTTATTATGAATATGCCAAGCATACAGGTTTCACCATTCGAACAAATAGAATCCGACACTCATTAAAGAACATGGCTATTATTGGCCGTGACTTTGTCTGTTCTAGAGAAGGTTTTCGTGCTGCAAAGCATACACTTAGGAAAGACAGAATTCTTCCTCCACGACCAGTTACGAGAGAAGGGTGTAAAGCGATGATAAGGTTGGCAGCTAGAGATGGAGGTAAATGGGTCGTTACTAAGTTTGTTCGAGAGCACAACCACAAACTAATGACTCATTCTAAATTTCCTGGGGAACTGCCAATTGTAAATATACTTAGTGAGGTATGTCTCAGGTGCTTGAAAAAAATGGTGGTAATTGATCAATTTAGCATCAGTAGTTATATTATTATTCAGGCTTAAGAGCTTTAATATTTTAGTTCTTAACAAATTTGTTGAGGTGCTCAATCTGTCATTGGATTTTGGTGATATCCAACCCTCAATTTCTTTTACCCTTGTCCCTGCAGCAAATTTGAATTTGAGTGCATTCATATGTAAGTCTTTGTGCTTGTTTGTCTTGTTGCATTCATGATTAAATTGGTCAAGCTTATGACTAAAACTTTCATTATATTATTTACACTAAAATGTAGAATAGAGAGAAAAATTGAAAATTAATCATAAATAGGATCAGAGAGAAAATACTAAACAGACTTGTGAATATTCTGTCAGCGGTTTCATAGAGTTTTGCTTGCTTCCTTGAACAGGAAAAAACATTACCATTTCTTTTCTGTTTGGCTAGAAAGGATTTTATTCCTAGCTATGTATCACTAACTTTCCAAGACCTGCTTCTGGCATCAACATTCCGCTTCTATCACAAGTTTTGCCATAATTTGTATACCATAAGTGCTACAGCTGTCACCACCAACCATTTTGTTCTGTGTTGCAATCCGTTAGATAAATCATTGGTTCCTCTTCTACCACTATGGCTTCTCTTAAATAAATGTCAGCAGAATGGTGTTGTAGTTCTGATGAAGCAGAACGAGATTTATTGGAAACCAGCTACTACAAGTGCTGCATCGCACTTTCTGCTGCAAGCATCAACCAGGATGCTGTTTTGCCAAATCCTCTGTTACTATTTACTGCACAAAATAATCCATCACTAGTTGCAGTGTCTGCCACAATTTCTTAATTTTTTTCCTTTGCTTGGACTGAGTGAGATAAGCGACTAAAGTCCGAAAAATCCATGACTTCACTGCTTTATTGGTGGGGTTTCTTTAGAAGTTTTACTCTGTTGATGATTTTAGGAGGACAAGTATGGAATGGTGGGTTATTTAGGAATTTTTATAGTAGCCTATTCACCCTGTTGTCTGTGGTATACTGTTAAGGTGGAAGGCTTCTACCATGTGTTATTGTAGTTACTCTCTTATGTACGTCAGCCTTGCTAACTTTGCGTTGTCTTTCCAGTTGTACTGTCCACCTCTTCTAATGAATTTACACTGTCATAAGTGGGGCTCCGACCTTTCTTTTGTTTTAAAAATAAACAATAACTTTTTCTGATGTACACTTGACTTCATTTTAGCAAGGTTTCTATTTCATTCTCCAGAACCATTAATATTTTTAAATAATTGTCTAGGTAGCAAAAATACACATCTCTATCATCTTTTAGACAGGGTATTTCATGTTCTCATATAGAGTTTCCATGTTAAGGTTGAATATTCATTGTAAAATTGCAAATGCTTTTGCTTTCTTTTATTTATATGTTGAACAAGATTCAAATTGAAGCTGCATGGATTATGGTTGTTACAATTGGTGCTTTCTGTGGAAACTATTGCCCTAGGTGAGATGTAGTTATGAAGCCAATTCATTCATGTCTTGAATGCTTTTGTTGGCGCAAATTTTTTATTAACAGTTTTCTGTACTCTTATTGATCTTGCATTAATAAATGGGTATTAAAATGAAACGTGCAGGAAGAGAAAGACAAAAAAATCCAGGATCTATACAACGAACTTCAGCATGAAAGAGAGCGGTCTGCGGCAGTCCAACAACAGATACGCGTGGTTCTCAAAGAGCTTGAAGAACATGCTGAGTTTATGTCTATAAGAGTTGAAGACATTGTCAACAACTTGAAAGAAATTGAACTTGGCGATCTTTAGCGTCTCAGCCAGAGAAAAAAACAGTGCAATTTTTATATGGGATAGGTAATTCAATCCTAATTTCCTGACTGCATCAAATTAGAGCATCAAGTTCACCATGTTTATCATCTGTCATTGACACAACAAATACTTATAAGAGAACACCACCAAAAAAGAAAAAAAAAAAAGGTTTGTTGGTGTTTCTTCAGGTGTTTCCCAGCAGAGTTCAGTTCATGTCTCAACTGATGAGCATGATATTATTGTAACAATTTTACTTCCTGAAATTGTAAGGGAGAGTTTCTTTTCAATCTGACTGTTCAACTGGGACACTGTCTAGGTGGGCAGTCGGGCATGCTTTGAAAGTTATCTTTGCACTCCAATTGATTGGAGTTTGAGTTTTTAGATTCACCTGTGCAGCTGTTTCTGTAAGCTCATAATAAAATTAATTTTGTTCCTTTAGGTAACTACATGAGCCTTTTCCTTTTTGGCAATATATTGACTCAAGCAGGGATTCTGCATTGATTTTCAGAAGAATTAAGCGGTCCACAAAGGGAAACACCCCATCTGAGGATATATTTTGTTGCTCCGGTTGATCTCCAAAGGTACCTGCAAAATGTTGGTTAGTTTTTCAAAGGAAGAATAACAATTACATCACCTGAAACTCAAAAGACTGACACTTTGCATTCCATAACTACGGAAACTACCAAGAACATCCTCTGCCGTTAGTCTTTTCCATTAAAATGGATGGGAGACCAAGTTTGACCATTGCAATTGCCAATTTATCCATATTTTATTAATAACTTCACTATGTTACCCCTACAAAATTTTCATTGATTAGAATATTATCCAAAAGACTGGAATCCTCTATCTCAAATATAAAATTGACACAATAAAATTAAAAAAAGAAAGTAATCACAAGCTACAATCTCAAGATCGCAGCTAGATTTTTTTTTTTTTTTTTTTCTCAGATTTGTTTTTTCTTATCTGTTAAATTTTAAATTTAAAAATATAATATTATTTTTAATAAAATATTTTTCTTGGAATTTTAAATACATTAATTTTTTGTAAGAACTTTAAATATATTAAATTTAATATTTTGCAATATTATTAAATATAAAATTCAATTTATCCAATATTAGTTTAACTATATTAAAATTGATATTAAATATAAAATAATTTCAAAGTTGTTGTAAATATATGTATTAAATTTGATACTCTTTATTCCTATTTCAAAAATGCTATGTACATCGAAAGTTGGTATCGAAATTTTGCATCGATATACGTGACACTTGACTCGGACGTCGCCACGTAGAACACGATAGAAGACTTCCGTGAATGGACGGCCGTCCAACATTTTTGGACAACCGTCCATTCCTGAAGGAATGGACGAGAGTCCAAAAAAATATTTAAAAATAAATTAAAAATCAATGGACTCCCGTCCAAATACTAGGGACGGGCGTCCCTTTAGTATGGACGACCATCCAAATTATATGGATGGTCATCCATATAAGCACAATATCGACGCCAGTACATCTAGTGTGGACAATCATGCCTTTTATAGGGATGGTCGTCCACATGAGATGGACTAGCATCCATATTTTATTAAAAGTAATAGCACATTATTTTAAAATAAAAATGCACACAATATGGACGCCAGTCCATCAAGTGTGGAGAGTTGTCCCTTATATATGGATGGTCGTCCGCATGAGATGGATTAGTGTCCATACTAACTTCAAAATAATAAAAACATAAATTTAAAATAAAAATTCACTGGTTTAGGGATTGTTGGGTTCCAAAACTAATTCAAAAAATGCAAAACAGTAGAAACATTGCATCTGCCACCGTTGAAGCCACATTATCTGTCGTCATTATTCACTTCTTCATATTCATCGTCTTGACTCTAGCTAGACTACACAGTTAAACCACCTGTGAGTATTTTTTGTTTTGTACTTCATTTCTTTGTTGCTTATCGTTCATTGAAGAAAGTTCAAAACTCTAATAATTGGCTGGGTTATTATTTGGTTGGGTTTTGCTTGGTAGAAGCCCTAATAATTTGCATCAAAACTCTCCGAAGGACATATGTTAATTGGTTGGGCAATAATGCTATTTGTATTGATGAATGAGGCATATTTAATTGGTTGTTCAATAATGTTAATTGGTTGTGCAATAATGTTATTTGTATTGATGTGAATTTTGGTTATTGGTTGTGCAAATATGTGAATTTGCATCAAAACTCTTCCAGAATTTTTGTTGTGTTATCTACATTTTTGTTGCCTATTGCTTGCTGGTTAGAGTGTGAAATTGGCAGAGAGTTCCATCAGTAAGAAGGGGTATAAAGGGCATAAGGGTAAAAGATGGCAGGAGGTGTGAGCGGCATCTGAGCATGTGTTAGTGGAGGTTGGTTAGGTGATATTGTTGTGTGAAGAGTAAGTGTGCTAGGGGAAGGAATAATTCAGTTAGTGGAATTAGCATAGTAACTTAAGTCTGCTAATGCATTAGTCTACTAAGTTCGGTATGATGGTTGAGGCAAATTGGGTATTAAGAGCCCATCACCCAAGTGCTTCAAGATCAGCTTCCTAATGCTTTAATCTGATCTGGGCTGTGTCGTGTCTGGCTTTTGAAGCTTACAATTGCATATGAAAAAGACAGAGAAATAAAAGGGATGACTTAGATTGGCTTCACTGTCAATGTCTCTGAACTATATGTCCATGTCAAAAACAACCAAACCAAAAACCATTAAAAAAGAAAAAACAAAAACAAAAGATAATGTTACGGAAAGAAATGGAAAATTGGTCACTGGATTTAGAGAGACAGAGAACTGAAATCACATGGGCAAGTGAAGAAGAAATAGATGGATGAGACTAAATATCAAGAAAACCATAACTAATTATTATTAATATTATTAGCTGGAAAAAATATACAACTATGTGACTTTTACAAGTGCATTGGCTGCTTGTTCAGATCCTGACTTGGTTGTTCAAGACAAGATTGTTCATGCTCTAGTAACTCGTATGGGCCTACATGACAATTTGTTCGTTGGCAATGCATGGTCAGCATGTTTGCTAAGTTCGATATGATGGTTGAGGCAAATTGGGTATTCCAGATGATGCCTCAGCACGACATTGTGAGTTGGAATGCACTCATTGGTGGTTATGCCGAAAATGAACCAAATGCAGCAGTTGAAGCTTATAAATTAATGAAAGAAGAAGGGACACCTATGAACTACATTACATGATTTTTTTTTATTAGTGTTTACTCACATTGTAGAATCTCACCCATTTTGTTGAACCTGTGGGAGTGACTTATCATTGTTTAGAACATTTTATAGTTCACATAATTCATAACTACTTCAAGGTGATGATATTCTTGTAAGTAATGCTACAATCTAGACATGAATGGCACTAAATATGATTTTTCATTATAGTTCTTTTTTTTTTTAATATCTGCTGAATTACCTATGGATATGTTTTTTCCAGGAAGTTGTTGGTTTTAGAAGAAAGCAGAAAATGGTAAAGAGCAAAAAATACAACAATTCCTCATGGAGGCACATCGTCATCTGGAGTCCAATTTCAAGACTTGCAACATAAAAAGCAATACAAAGAGATGGCGAAAAGAGATATTTATCTTGGAAGAAGTTTGGATTTAAGATTTATAGCAAATTTGGGTTTAGGTGATGAGATTAATAGTTGGATCCATAATTTGAAATGGGACCAATTAGTGAGCATTAGATATAATGGATATAAGCATTTGATTTATAAGTTTTTTAGTAGTTTGGAAGTTGTGAAGACAGATACTGATGATTTTCTAGCGTATACAATGTTTTTTAGATTAAAGAATCAGAATTGTGCAATGAGGCCACATGATTTAGCAATCTGGATAGGGTTTGATTTTGAAGGTTTAGATAACGTATCCAGAACGTGGGATTCCAAACAAGCTTGGATGGATGTTTCTGGAATAGGGGTTTACCATCCACATAGGTGTAAACTACAAAGTTAAAGAATCCTGCCATGAGAGTCTTTCACAGATTTCTGACTTTCACATTTAATGGCAAGAAAGAGACAAATGGAAATGTGACACTCAATGATTTATTGTTCATGGAAGCAGCAATAAGAGGGAGGCAAATAAATTCAACAAAGTTATTGATTAAGAAGTTGGAAGAGATTAAAGCAGAAAAATGAGAAATAAATTGGGGGATGCTTGTTACATTAATATGTGAGAAGTTGGGTTTAGAGATCACCCCTTCTGATGAAGCCAACAAGATTACATTTTCTGCAAATAATTTGTTGGAGGATGTTAAATTGTGTAAAATGGGTTTGATTAAAAAGAATGTGGCAGGAGAATGGATTCTGATTAGGGATGAAATAGAGGAAGAGGCAACAGTTCAGGAAGGTGTCCCTGTTTCAGAAAGGGAAAATCAAGGACGAGTCTATGTGTGCAAAAGAAGAAGAATGAGTATTAAACTTAGATCTTCTCAGAATGTATAATAATTTCTTCTCATACGTTAGAAGAAATAGTAAGCAGATTTGAGCGAATCGAAAGGTTTCAAGAGGAGAGTTTTTCACGTATTGAAAGGAAAATGTAAGAACAACAGGACCAGTTGTAAAGTGATTTCAACTTGTTTGCAACAAGAATAGAAGAAACGGTTGACATCCTTGGCGAACGCATGACAAAAATTTCCAGCATGATGAAGAAATTGTCAACAGTCAACCTCTACCCCTTACACTATGATGAAGAACTTCTCAACAACCTCCACCTTCTCAACATCTGTGGGGAACGCACTATGAATGTTAATTGTCATTATGTGTAGTTCAAATACTAAACTCTACGTACACATATTATATTTGCCTTTTGTTTATAAATATGTTAATTAATAAAGTTTGATTTCACAAGATATTCTCAATTAGCTGAACTTCTCCAATATCATATGAATGTTAATCGTTAGTCTGAATGTTATGTACAAAGATTATATTTGCCACATTTTCATATCATTAATTATTGTCCAATATATATCTCAATGCATATGTATATGTAATACTAGACATACCAAAAGACATATCAAAATTAAAATCTCAAATGAAATATAGAATAATATATACTGAAATGTGACAATAATATATACTAAAAACATTCAGAATAAGAATAAGTTACATTTACGTTATTATTATGAATTCACAATCCTACAATAAACAGCCTACTCTTACCCAACCAGCGAAAAAAATAATAAAAACAAAATAGCTGAATCAGCATACAACTCAACTGCATTCGTCAAAAATTAACCACAACGCGAATAATTTCTACCGAATACAATTTTATATGCTTCAATCGGTTAACGATATCAAATCTCTCCCCACGAAACATGTTCATTATTTACATCCTCCTGCTCAATACATAAATTACTTTTTCCTGCGAGATTTTGAACCGGACCAGTGAACAATTGTCAATGTTTAACAACCACAATTTAGCTCACATTATAGAAAACTTAAGGATTTTTACAATTATACAACATACATAACACATACCTGGATAGCAACAACATCATTTGACAACACTTGAACTCCTCGTACACTTTCAACAATGTTGTCTTGCTCTGCTAATGATTCTTTCCCTATAAAGTAGCATAATACATTAATAATCAAGTAGACCTGGCAAATGGGCGGGTTGGGCAGGTACGGTCCGGGTAGCAACGGGTTACGGGTGGAACGAGTCGCGGGTTCACGGGTGAAAAATTCTCACGAGTCGACATTTTCATGATCCGTACCTGCCCGTGCAGGTACAGGTCACCCGCGGGTCACCTGTGAAAATGGCAACACCCTTTTATATTTTTAATATTTTTCACTGTTTTTCCATATTTCTCTTGTTTTTTCTTGTTTTTTTAATTCAAAATTTCAAACTGCATACTACAAGATTGTTTTAAATGCAGGCATGTCACCAATTTTAGAAAAATTGAAATTAAAATAATTATTGATGATGGGTATAAATTTATCCAAATTAATGATTCTTAAAATTAAGTAATTTTGTTTAGACATTATAAATTTAAAAATAAATAAATAAAACAAATCACATGTCTTGAGGATTTATGCTTCTTCCAAAATTAAATTCCAATGGTCAGTTGAACTTATTTGAAATATGACTTGGTTGAAATGAGCCAACTAACCATATGGTATTTGCTACCTACTTCTTGTCAACTTAGGCTCACCAAACCTAAGATAAATTAATTCAGTTTAAGTATTAGGCATTTTCATTAAAGTCAACCCATGGTTAAAACAATTTTTTTGAATCTCACAGGAAAATATGAAAGCAAAAAAAAAATCCAACTGAAAACAAATCCGCCGTGCTGCTGCTGCTGTCGTGAGAGAAGAGATCTGCTACTACCGTGAGACAAGAGATCTGCTGCTGCCGTGAGAGAAGGAGTTGTGCTGCCGTGAGAGAATGAGCTGTCGCCTACCGTGGAGCTGCTGTAAGAGTAAGAAAGTGAGGGAGTGGAGGTGGAGCTGCTGTGAGAGGAGTGGTCGTGGCTGGAGCTGTTGTGAGAGGAATGGTCGTGCGTGAATGAGCTGCTGTGGAGCTGCTGTGAGAGTGAGAAAGCGCGGGAGTGGAGGTGGAGCTGCTGTGAGAGGAGTGGTCGTGGCTGGAGCTGCTGTGAGAGGAATGGTTGTGCGTGAATGAGCTGCCGTGGAGCTGCTGTGGCCTGTGTGTGAGAGAATGAGCGGCTGCGTTTTTGTTTTTTTTCATTGATAGTGATAAGTTTTGGTTTAGATTAGGGTTTTTGAGAGTGAGACTTTGAGTGAAAAGTTTTTTATTAAAATTTTTTTTTTTTAATTTCAAACAATAATACTACATTTACAAAGAAATTTTACAAAAATCTCCATACAAAATGATGTGGCAAAAAATGAATGAAAGAGTGAATTTACTGAATTTGACTTTTTGTTTCACTCTTCCATTCATTTTTTGCCACCTCACTTTATATGGAAATCTTTATAAATTTTATTTGTAAATATAGTATTATTGTTACCGAATTAGTACTATAGTGACCTAATAAGGATTAGTACATTACACTTAGATTCCTCATTATTTCAATACTTGATTAGTTCATGGTGTAACAAAACAAAAACTAACCAGATATATTTTATGGGTCATACAACTATGATATCTTATGTTACAAGTATTTAAAAAAAAAAGTCACTGTAACAATACAGTGTACCATATCAAAATTTTTGGCTTTGTTTGGTTGGCAATTGGGAATACTACTTTTAGTGTTTCCAAAAAAGTTAAACAATAAACTATCCAAAAACTCACAATATTATTCAACTTTATTCAACTTTTTTTAAACCCCCTAAATTTGTTAATTTAATTAAATACACCTAAATATTTTTTTAAAAATTACAAAAACACCCTAACAATCCACATTTACCAGATTTCGGCCACCACTGCCAGAAAATGGCCGAAATCTGGTAGGATGGCGCACTACCGGCTGAATCTGGTCAGCAGTACGCCGATCTAGCCTTTTTCAGCCAGATCTAAGGCCAAAGATACGACCAGATCTTTGGCCGTAACCAGTCGCTAACGACGGCCAACAAACGGTCGTCGTTGACCATCAACGAAGACCGTTTGTTGGTCGTCATTGAATAGCAAATACAGCCAGATCTGGCCGTCAATGGCTAGATCTAGCCGTAGATCTAGCCTTTTCCGGCCAAATCCACCATGGATCTAGCCGGAAAAGGCCTTATCGACGCACAACCGACAAGATCCAGCCGGTCATGCGCCGATACGATGACTCCAGCCACCCTCCGGCGGTGGTGGTCGACTGTCCGTATTTGAGGGTGGATTGGGGGTGTTTTTGTTAACTTTTAATGTTTTATTATAAGGGGTATTTTGTAAAAAAATAAACATAGGGGGTATTTATAATTTATAAATTTTACATCGTAATACCCACCCAATTTAACTTTTTTTTAACTTTTTTCAAAAAACTTCTCCCAAAACCCCAAAATTTTGAACCAAACGGAGCCTTTGTTTCATAACATCTTTATGTTTTTAGTTTAAGGCACTACAGTTTTGGGTAAGCTTACCGGTTGATCCAATGGCTGCTATGTTTTCTTTTCTTGATTCACAGAAATACGTTTGTTAATTGTTATGTTGCTTCACTAAAATTAGTGTATGGTTTTAGTACTAATTTTTGTATACGACTATTAGAAATAGCAAACAAGTATCACGACCGAAAGATGAAAATACATTAATAAAAAAGAGAGTCAAATATGTTGGTTAATGAAACAATGGAGCTACCATAGTGTCTGTGGGATGTGCAACGGTGACGAGCTATGTTTTCTTTTCTTGTTTCACAGAATACGTTTTGTTATTGTTATGTTGGCTTCACTGAAATTAGCGTATGGTTTTAGTACTAATTTTTTGTATGCGAATATCAGAAATAACAAACAAGTATTCCCACAAAGATGAAAATACATTAATAAAAAAAGAGTCAAATTTGTCGGGAATGAAACAGATGGGGCTGCCAATATCGTCTGTGATGTGCAACGGTGACGAGCTAGATCCGGTCGGGATGATGTGCAACGGTAAGGAGCTCGTGAAATGCAACGGTGTTACAATCCCACAAACACATAGTTTATATACTCTCTTCACTAGAATTATACACAGTTTAAAATTTTCAGATATTACCGAAATGTATGAAACTAAAAAAAAAAAAAAAAAAAAAAATAGAGACTTTTCCTAAAATTTTATACGAATATATAAAATTTACACCGTTACACGACACAGCATTAAGAAATGAAGCCAATGGGAAAACATAAGCACAACACTAGAGTCTAAAACCACCAGACCAGTTTTACAAAGTTTTGGAAAATAAAACCCACAAGTAATGATACTCCAAATCTTGGTGTTAAATTGTTTCAATTCTCTTCTCTTCGTTCCTAACACGCCACTTGTAGATTTCGCCACCTCTATGGATTTGCCGTTGTTGTAAGCCAACCCGAGTCGAAGTCAGATTTCAAGTCTTCACAGCCAACCAAAGTATCACATCATTAATACATCTATTTTAATAAATCATGTCACAGTATATGTTTTAATTTTTAGCTTAAAATTTTGATACATTCAATAATATGAATGATTATTAATTGATATCAAAATTGTAAGCCAGAAAAATTAAGTCAAAATATCTCGACCGAAAATAAAAAATATATTATGACATGCATCATCCACGTGTCTTCTTGTTGATCGTCGATCCCCAATCACAAAATTCCACCAAAATATGTCCACCCTCTGATTGACTCAACACAAAGAACTCCACTACTCATTCCAAAGAACAAAGAAATTAAACAAAATAAAAAATCAACCCAAAGCACTAAATCCTCCACCCTTCATCATCTGCCTAAACTCCTTATAATCAACCATCCCATCACCGTCCACGTCAACCTTCATGATCATCTGCTTGCAATCCTCTGCGGTGCCCCTTGCTTAAGCCCCAGCGACCCCAACACCTGCTTCAACTCATCGAACGTGATGAACCCATCCCCATTTTGATCAAACACATTGAACGCCTCTCGCATGTCGTTTTCATCCTCCTCCTCTCTCTCGACCATCAACGACTTGTACAGCGCCCCGAACTCGTCGATGTCGACGCACCATCTCCGTTCACTTCGATCCGTTCAATCATCTGAGCCAACTCGGCGTCGGGGATGAGATTCCGATATTCTCCAACGAACACTCAGCCTTTGCTTCGAAATCCCCCGCCCCATTGCGATCAAACATCTGAAAAACGCGATCAACCCCGCTGGGTCCATTTTTTTCAAGAAATGAAAGTTGTTGAGGTTTTTGAGGGGAAACAATGGCAGTGTGTGGCGTTGGCTGTGGCAGCGTAGCACCAGGAAGTGGGGAAGATCGGAGCTTTTTGGGGATTAACAAGAGAGAAAAGAGTTGAAAAATTGTGAAGAAGGAAGAGTCTTAAGAGAAAGTGACATTTGGGGATGTGAAAGAAGAAGTAGAAAGAAAGGACAAAATTAGAAAAGGAATTTGAATGAGTGAGAATGGATGGCACTGAGAAAATGTTGGAGAGTAAATTGAAGCTTATATATAAGCACCGAGTGTCCGAGTCTTTGGGTTTACGCGTATTTGGTATTGCAGAGAAAGGGACGGAGTCGTTGAACGATCATGATAATGGTGGGGATTATTTATTTATTTGCTAGGGGTTTATCTAGGCATGCCTCTTATCAATAGTTTAATTTCTTTTGGACCTGATATTTTAGAAAATTTGAAAGAAACCCTGAAGGATCGTTCGACTATTAAAAATTCCCTTAAAATTATCGAATGTATGAGAGGTCTATACACTTTATGAAACACTTGATCTTAGGTTTATATAATTACCGAGGAAGGGGTTCAATACGTCCAACTCTTTCTCTTCAATAGTTGTATAGTCGAATCATTTTAAAGTTTTGTATAAAAACTTGTTATAAAGAGTGTACAACACTTTGTAATAAACATTGGTGATTTGTTAAATGGACAATACTATAGGTTTTTCTTGTTATTCTATAAGCTTAAGGGGTTAAATGGAGAGAGATTGGGGTATTGATAAATTCCGCTATTATAATTGTTTGCTTACGCTTTCAAAGACGCGTTGTTATTATTGTTGTTGTTTGGTGTCTTTACTTTTTGTTTTGAAAGTTTGATTATAATATTTCATTTTGATGTTTTTTTTAACACCATTGTGTTTTCACAATTATGAAAAATATTATCATAAAATGCACCGACCAACTTAAATATTCAATAAGTTATTATTTCAATGTTACCGTTTTTTAGTTTTTATTCACGAGAAGTTATCCAAACGATTAACCAATAATTTACTCTTATAAATCTTGTACTTCAGTCTCACTCATAAAAACTTACATAACAAAAATTATTATTTCTTGTTTCTTAAATATTACAGGTTTAACTGAACTCTAACGTAAAGTCTTATGAATAAAATTGTTGTTTTGTTGGGTATTATAAGCATGTTATTATTGCAATTTATTAAAGGCATTAATAAAAATAAAATTGTTGTGGTTAACCCAATTTGAATGAGTAATATTATCCACATAACCTTCTTTCACAATTTTTTCTTACAATTCCGAGTGACAATTTGTAATTGGTCAGCCACAATTTATCAAGTGGAACTCATGGTGAACTTATACAGTTGACCAATGTAACTATCACGTTAAGTTTGTGAGAAAAAGTTTGTAAGAAAGATTATAAGTATAGTATTTTCCATTTGTAATTTGTATTATTTTTTCCTAACTAACTTTAATACAAAAAATCTGAACTCAAAATTCATTTTGTTATCTTTGTAGAATTTTAAGTTTATTTTATTACTAACATATTATAAGTAATTTGCATACAAATTTATATATATTCAGTATTATTCTTAATATTATTATATATGAAATTAAATATTACCTTATGTTATAGAGGAGTTATTTTAAATTAGCCGAATTTTTATTTAATATTATATCGATATCAACATTTTTCGCATTTCAGATCTGAGTCTTCCATTTAATGTTATATTTTTTATTTTATTATTTAGGATTTAATTTTTAACTTAAATAATGGAATTTATCAAAGAGAAAAGAAAAGAAAAAGGCTATATTTTTTTTATCTTATCTTTAGTATTTGCCTTATTGTACTTTAATGAATTTAAATTAATTTATTCAAGAAGAAAAGGTTAAAGAGAGGCTATATTTATTTATTTTTATTGACTTGTTTTACTTTAATGAATTTAAAATACTTGACCGTTGATAACGGATCTGAAACTTAGAGAGTTGGGGACTGGACCCCGCCAAAAGAGAACAGCCGGCTGATAACGACCGTTGGATCGTTCTTAACGGCTACTTTCGCGTGATTGGTGGGGTGATGACACCTGGAAGTACTAGAGAAAGTCTTACAGATTTTTTTTTCTTTTTCTTTTTCTTTTTTTTCAATTTTGATTGGAATTTTGTAAAGCCTTGGACGGCCAAAAAAGGACCATAAATAAACCAATACACCGAACACCGAAATATGTCCACCGAATTTCTTGCCGGCCTACGTGGAACGCGTCCCTCAGTTTTTTTATAATTTTTTTTCTAGTGACGGCCGTCCATCCAATTTGGACGGCCGTTCACTCACATGGCGCCCGTCCATGTTATATGGACGGGCGTCATATGCAAGGGACGGCCGTCCATATAATATGGACGACCGTCCTATTAAATAAAATAAAAAATTTATAAAAGCTTAGGGAACCGTCCATATGCTAGGGACGGCCGTCCATAGAATATGGAAGCCCGTCCCTATTAAAATAAATAAACATATTTGCAAAAGCTTAGGGACGCCGTCCATACATTATGACGGCCGTCCATTAATTTTGGAGCTCTTCTTTCTTCTTCTTCTCTTCGCTCCACTCCATCCCTGTACACACCTCAAATCCACTAAAGGTTATTTTTTTTTTGTTTTTGCTGTAATTCAGTGGGAGGAACCCATAATTAGAATCAGAAAAACTTACCCCAATAGAAGAAAAACCCATAAGCGAAGAGCTCCAAATAGATCTGCAAATAACACTTTTCTCTTAAATGAAAGCTGAATAAGATTCAAATTCTACGAAATAAAGATCAGAAAGAACAGAATCTCACAAGAATGAAAAGTCATCAAAATAATAAAAAATATATAAATATAAAGTTCACAACTTTCTCTTAATCTCTCTGTATCTTTCTTCTTCTTGTCTTTTGGCAATTATGGGCAAATGGGAAGACAAAGACTTTAAAGTTGTTCTTCTTAGTTGAAATTTTTTTAAACTTACAGTGAACTTCAGTCTGTCTCTTGTAGTCTGTTTCATCTGTATTTTTGTTTAGTTTATGCTGTAATTCAGTGGGAGGATTAGGATTGCTGAAAAATGGATTTGAGGTGTTACAGGGATGGAGTGGAAAGAAGAAGAAGAAGAAGAAGAAGAAAGTGTTTTTTGTTTTTTTTAAAGTATGGACGGGCGTCCAAACTTAAGGATAGGCGTCTATTCCTAATGGACACCCGTCCAAACGTAAGGGACGGCCGTCCAAAATTTATGGACGGTCGTCCCTAATTTTTTTATTTTTATTTTTATATTTTGTTCATTTTACTTATGGACAGGCGTCCATTAAATGGGGACGCCCATCCATATAATATGAACGGGCGTCCATGTGAGTGAACGGCCGTCCAAATTTGATGGACGGCCGTTCACTCGAAAAAAAATATTAAAAAAATTAGAGGCGTGTTACACGTAGGTCGGTACAATATTTCGGTGCAAAAATCCCCGTGTCCGTAGCATTATTGTAAATAAACGGTGACATGATAAGCAATTAAGCATCATACACAAGTATTAACCCTTATTGTACACATTCAATAATATTATCCAATTGTTTTTTTTTTTTTTTTTTTGGGTGAGCAGAGATGTCCGAACCAGTTTGTACATATCTCAACTAATCATTTAGGACCTCGAAATGAACGATCGTATAAATCTCTTCAGTGTCACCCCTATTAGAGTCTAAAGTGACTCGAACTCAAGAACCCATGTTGGACCTTTTTACTCTTTTACCATTCGATCACCTAGTGATGGTTAATATTATCTAATTGTTGACGAATTTTAAAGTGAGGTTATAATATATAAATTAAATAGTAATATTGATAAAGTTGTTATAAGGATAGTTATTGGTTTGTTAATATTATAAGATCATTGATTTATTTATGTAATGTTATCAAACTGATAAATGAATAATAATATGAGAATATTTATGTATTAATTAGTCCTAAACTCCAATAATAATACTGAATCAAGATTGAACGTTATTAAATTGATTTAGTAATTCTTTTTGGTTTTTAATTAGCTTATTAACAAGTATTTATTTATGATTTGATAATGTTTTCAAGTTGATATAAGTATAAAATTAATGTAACAATTAATACTAAAATCAAGGCGAAAACATAATGATTGACCATAACCGAAATTGTTTAGTACTGTTATTTACTATTTGGGATAGGTGTTTTGGATGATTTAAGTAAAAATAATTTTAGATATTAATGAATATCTTGCCTACCAATATTATTTACTAATTTTAGTGATATTATTTGTTGTTTTAAATATAATAATAATATAAATCTTGATTTAAACAATTGCCTTATATTTCATTGAACCTAAGGTCAATGGTGTAATAGCACCTCTAAACGACTATTTATATGGCCCGAACTATTTATTATAAAAAGTTTATTCATAAAAATAAGAGTTCAATAGACTCTTTATCTTTAAAATATAAATTAGATAGTGAGTTTGACTTTCCACATTTAGAGAGTCAAATTTCACTCTCTGTCTTAATTTTAATTAATAAACTACAAGTTCCTATGCATTTTATTTATTAATTCTCTTTTCCATTAAGTCTTTTTCTTAAAAATAAAGAGCATCTTCATTAGATTTAAAGAGTCTATTGGACTTGAATAAAAATTATGTTCTTTATATTTTAAAATTATTAAAGATGCTCTTTATTTATATGAAAGATGTTTTTCAAAATAAAGAACATTGGAAATGCTCTAAGAGGTTTAATTTAGCTTAAAAAATAATATTTTTCACAAGTGATCTAAATTTTATAAAATTTCATTACAAGCATTTAATTTTACACACGATTACTTAATTTTAATTTCATATAAAAAATGTCAAATCTACATTGGATTCATATGAAGTTGTGAATTTATTTTTATCATAAACAATCTCTTTCCTAATTCAACATGTTGAGCAATATCTAGTTGAATTCCATGAATTTAGGCATAGATTTTTCAACATAATTTCAAGCCACAATATCTATGAAATGGGTGGAGAACCAATACTGAAACCCTTAATTTAAGGAAAGATTTGGCTTGAGTACAAACAAATCCTATCAAGCAATATTACCTACAACTTTTTTGTTTTTTTAACCAAAATATCCAGATCAGTTTATGAGCACCTCAACTAATCTTCGAGGTCCATTAAACACCCTACAAACCCAATGTTTCTTAAATTAACAATATCATTTCTCGAGAGAATTTCAATCTAAGAATTATATATATTCAGACATACTTTAAAATGGGTTGTTGTTATTGTGCAAGTCCTAAACTTAAATGATATATAGACTATTATACTTTTGAGACACAAGCCAAAGGTTTGCTTCTCCGTCTGCTCTATTTAATTATATGGACACGCTTTAATTCAGACATATTTTAAAATGGTTGGATGCGATTATCCAATAAAATTTTATGAAATTCTTTGTTAGTAATTAAAATTATTGTTTGATGAAGTAATAATGTGAGATCATGATTCCCACTCAAATATCTCCCAAAAGAAAAGAAGTGTTGTGGGTTTGCACTGCACTCTTTGCCAGTTGGTTTCATTGGGTTTTCTCCAGCTAAATTCCACTTGACAGCTAGATGACTGACTAAACTCGAAACTTTTGACTAATTTCAAGACTTAATAGAATATTTGCTCTTTGCTCAAGGCATCTTATTTTTAGACTTTTAACTCTTTGTTTTGACTTTTATCTCAAATCTAGACTTCTTGAAAAGTTTTGATAATTCTACTTGTTTTTTTAAATATCCAATTATTAATGTTATTGATTTCATATTTTAACATTATTGGTCTATATTTCAGTGTTACCTACATAACTATAAGAACAACATTATCTGTCTACACGACCATATTGATAATATAAGAAGATTTCACTAAAAGTCATGACATATAATATTTGGGATTAGTTGATACTCTTTTGTAAGTGAAAAAAAAATTCTATATGATGTATACACATACATTCAACCAACATCGGAACATCACATTAATGCACATGCTTCCTAATTGCTCATATGCACATCCATTCGTTATACAAAAGATTTTTATCTCTGTATAACCCACACATTTATACCCATAAATGTAAATAAAAAAAAATAAAAGAACCACTAATAATAATCACATGTTCCAATCAGATTAGAGATAACTTAAGGTGTCTAGATCAATTTGTGTGTACTTTGACTAATCTTTCAAGACCTTAAAGTGAACGATCGGATAAATCTCCTCAATAAATATCCCTATTAGTATCTAGAGAAACTCAAACTCAAAAATTCATAGTAAACCTCTTTGGTCTTTTAACATCAGACCATTGAGCAATAGTTCGTATACTCTTTTACGCACACAAAAAGCTTCTATATCACATAATACAGATGCATTCGACCAACGTCACAACAACACATAAAATACACACTACCTGACTGATTGTATACACATTCATCCATTATACGTATTGACCTTGCAGAGGACTACAAGGTCAACACGTATAAAATTATAAAACGGGTATGCCATCACATGCAACACAGCCGACCGTGGAAATTTACTTTAATAAAAATTTATTTTGTCAAGATCTGAAACTTTCCCAGGACTCGGAGAATAAGTTTTACTTATTCGGTTGACTAATTAAGCCTGGTTGGATCAGATTCAATTAATTAATTATTCACATTTATTTATTTATATTTATAAAATTATAACCTTGTGCAAGTTGTGACTAGATAATTTCCCTTTATTAAATTAAAAAGAATCTAATTATTAAGTATTTTGAGTTGAATATAATAGTAGTAGGTAATATATTACCTATCTTTGGTGGAAAAGAGAAGAAAAAAATTTGGCGCTTAAATGAAGCGTATTAGGCAAGCCATTCGTTATTATTAATTAAAAAAAAAAATTTAACAAATATGGACGCCAGTCCATGTATTTTGGAGGGCCGTCCTAGTAGATGGACTAGCGTCCATGTAGTTTGGACGGTCGTCCCTAGTAGATGGACGCCAGTCCATATACTAGGGACGGCCGTCCATATTTACATTATATTAAAAAAAAAAAATTAATAATAAAAAAATTTTACAAACTGGGCACGGCCGTCGGCCGTCCTGATAATTTGGACGGCCGTCCTCATAGAGATGGACGGCCGCCCTTCTAATTTGGACGGCCGTGCCGGTTAGCAGGACGACCGTTCATCATTTAGGGACGGCCAACCCATATAGGGGGACGGCCGTCCAAATTATCAGGACGGCCGTCCATCTCTATGGACGCCCGTCCAACATATTATATGGAATGGACGCCCGTCCTGCTAATTTGGACGACCGTCCCCCTTATGTCTGTTTTCAATCGGTCCAACATGGCGGCTTCCACGTGTTTCGGTGCAATTTTTCAGTGCAACTTTTCGGTGGGTATAGCATTTTTGTAAATTAACATAACATCATTTAATGTAACTGTTAAAGGGTAAAATAGTCTTTTGCTCTACATTAAATATTAAATTAAATTGAAATGAAAATGAAAATTTCAAAATAGGCATCCACATCTCAAAGGGTAAAATGGCTAGATGGTGGCTTTGGGTGAGGAATTTTGTCAAACAGGTGGTGGTCGGGTTGGCTGTGGGAAGGTTGAAAATGATGGGGAGTCGCTAGCTACCGAACATAACAAAGCAAAGTGAACTGAAGGCAATAAATAAAAGAACACTTCATCTTCATTGGAGCACCGAGTCAAAAGAAGAAAAATCATTCAATTTTTAATTCACCAATAAAAAATGGCTCTAGCAATGGCAGTGGCACTAGGAGTCGAGAAGAAGAATGACAACAACATTAAAGAAAGAGAAGAAGAAGATCTAAATAAAATATATAAGGCAATTTACGAACATGTAGATTAGAAATTCTGTTAATACAAGATAATAATTTGTTATATATATTAAAGAAAGAGAAGAAGAAGATCTAAAGAAGAGAAACGAAGAGCTCGAAAGAGAGTTGAAGAGAAGAACAAACGAGAGTTGAGCTTCAGAAAGTTCTGGAACGGCTGCGTTTGGCAGAGGAAGCTGAAGAAATGCTATGTTCATAGCTAGGTGAACTTGAAGTAGAGGTCGTCAATCAGGCGCGTGACCATCACTCTCATATCGTTTCTCTTATGAGCAAGCTGTCCAAAAAACTTCTGTCATTACTGTGTAATTTTATTTATTCTTTTTTGTTAGTAGTAGGAAAAAAAAAAAAAAAAAAAAGCTTCTCTAGAGCTTTGAACGTCGGTCCAATCATGAGCAGAAATTTTATTTCTGGTAGTTTGAATGTTAAAGGGATTTGATCTATGCGGTGTAATTGATTCGTGCTCACCGGACTTAAGGCCAGAGATGACGCCAACCTCGTCGTTGTGTTGTCGCACGTCATTAGTCGAAATTTGTTGGGATTGTTGGTGATGTGTTGTTGGGATTGTTGGTGATGAAGTTTGTTTGGATTGAAAGAAAATTTAGAGGGTTGGGTAGGTTTGGATTGAAGAGGGTGTTGGTGAATGAATTTGAGATGTATAGGATTTTCCTGAAATTTTATTAATATGGTTAGATGGTGACAGTGGCTGGGTGGCGGCAATGGCTGGGTGGTTGGAGATTGGGAGATGTGAAGGTTGAGGAAGAGGGTGTTACTTAAATAAATTTGAAAGTAACAAAGTTGTTTTTTTAATTCTACTAATTTGGGAGGTCAAAAATAATTTAGTGGTCAAGGGCAGTATGGTGATAGCCCGTTTGCACCCGTATTTTAGCCTAAAATTTGTTAACGTGTTTATTTAAGGGTGAAAATCTAGAATTTACAAAACCAGGATAGGAACTCGCTAAGCCTTGGGTGGGATCATGTCGTTTACTCATTTAAAATTAATGTTAAGTAAAATTACATTAACTTATGTCATGGTGTTAGTAAGCATTATTTAATGTAGAATAAATTGTATTATTTTAATACATTGCAATTTTCTTACCAAACATTTCATTGTATTATTTAGAATTAAACCATTTATGTAATTTTATGTTATGTCGCTGTCAAATATGACAACCATATCATTGACTATTTACCTTCAATTATATTATTTTTGCATTTTTCCATAGTTGGTATTCTTAAAAAAATTAAATACAAAATAGTTTCCAAGAAACATAACATAACTTAATAAAAACATGTTGCTTGATTTGATGATATTACCTAACCAATATTTTATTGTGATATTCGTTCTTCATGTCAATTATATCTGCCAATTTGGTAGCATTTTCTTCTTCCTTTTTTTTGTCCCCCACCTGTTAATTTCAAATATCAAATACATAAGTTGTACCGGTTCGTTAGATCTTGCCAAACAACTCCATTCAACAAAAGTTTGTACATATAATATTATCTATTAAAAAACTAATTATTATTTAGCGCTTACAATATATTATCCAAATTTTCAAAAATATTTAATTAAAATAAATGAATTTTATCTAGATTATGTATTATCCCATGTATAATTAATTAGTTTGATGAATCTAACGGTTTTAATGGATTTCTATGAATATAACAATTTGATTATTAATCAGTTAATTGATTTTCCTATTATTATTGTGTCAATAACACTAATAGTAATTAACATCGTCATTAAGATGTAAAATTATTCTTCGTAAATTATTGAATAATGGGCTCTAAATACATAAATGATTTAATTTGTAATGTGAACTTATTAAAAAAAATGAATTATTATAATATAATGTCAAATTTTAGTTGACTCCATGTAATTTCTTTTCAATGCAGGTTCTTTTTTTTTTTTTTTATCATAAATATTGGTTTAGATTTCTCTGTAAGTCTGATTGTATCTTATTCCTTATTTCGTCTATAAACAATTTTTTCTTCACCCCTAAAATTATATGAAAAATAATAATTAAATAACTTAACACAAAATTCAATTATTATATAATCTTCTTTAATCCGTAGCCATATAGTTTGTCAGATCACTTCGTACTTACATTGTTCATAAGTGTAGTGTTATTTATAATTATAATACCTACGCATTGACAACAATGTATGTCACTTTTTCTTTAAAAAAAGAATCTTAACTATTAGATAAAATCAAATAAATGATAAAAAAACTATGTTAAAGTTAAAAATTAGAATTTAAATTAAATAATTATGAGTTACGACTATATTAAAAAATATAATAGTGTTAAATACATAAGGGATTTGGACATACATAACCAACTCAATAATCATACTTTCCCAAAATTTACTGGATTTATTTAAAGTATAAATCGAGCAATAAAATTTATACCTTTAGTGAAACAACAAATGATATATTCTTATTTGTTAATATAAATGACGCTAGACTATGTTAGACTCAATAATCTAGATCGAGTCTATCATTTAACTGTATGATTTAACAGTCTAGTTAAACTCTGCTAGATGGTGTTAGACCTCGTAGTCTAGCATATTCAAATTATTTTTAAATTGTATTTTTTATTAAGGACAATTAAATTATGTGATTTTATGCCTAATTCAGTTCTTTAAATAAAATCTTGACATTTTAGAAATTAAGGTTACTATAAATTGTTTATATATGAGAATATTTCAATATATAAATTACCTATATAAATTTTTGTACATAAAATAAATTTTTTATATATGATGTGGCCATCGTTGACAGCCAAACGACGGCCAAGATCTGACCGTTCCGACGACTTCTGGCCACCGTTCGGTGGTGATGGCTAGCTACCGACATTTAATGGGTGGGTGAGGGTGTTTTTGTTAATTTTAAAACTTTTGTTATAAGAGGTGTTTAGCTAAATTAACAAATGTAGGGGAAAAAACTAATTTATATAGTTTCAGAAAATGTTTCCAAAAATTTACCAAACATATTTTTAAATTCAAACCATATTCTCATAATAACATATAAAATACTGTAGCATTTACTTTCGAGCCTGTTATGCTTGAAAAGGTAGGGCTGACATGGAGTCTTGTCAGTAAAGGATGGTTAGAGCTCAGAGAGGTTTTATGCCGTCCAGGTGCGGCCACGTCGCGCCTAATGTAAGTGGTATGACTCCTGTCAGTACAGCAGGTGAGTGCCAGTCCAGCCAGCGGCTGGAGATCGCCCAAGTGTCAAAGCTCTGCTATAGTCGAGAAAATCTCTCGGGCAGGTGACCAATGGGACGCAAAGAAAGGATTTGCACGACACATACCCACTTGCAGCTTTTATAATCATTACTTTGAACCCTCCTACTATAAATGGAGAACTTCTCTCTCATTTGGGGGGATTAGCTAATTTTACGCTGAAATAGCGCTCTTTCTCTCTCTCTCTTGTATTCTTTCTCTAAACTGTAACTCAGCTCGTTGAACGCGACCTGACCTCTTTCTCTCTTATTAATACAATAGCAATGGATGTAGGATTCGCTTTTGAGCATCCGAACCACTTTAAATATTGCTCTTCACCTGTTATTTAATTCGATCTTTTCATATCACGTGTGACTTCTAAACCTTTCTAGCATTTCACACGTGCGAGTAGTTGGTGACAAAATCGAGCATCAACAGTTTGGCGTTAGAAGGAGGGACTGATTTAGTACCTACTCTTTATTAGAGAAATCTCTGACTAATCAATCCCATAACAGCAAATGACTCACGGCTTCGAATCTGAGCGAACCAGTCATGGTAATGAAGCAATCCCCCAAGTACAGGACACTTCTCCCGAAGTGCCACCAGTCCAGCAGAATATCATGGGGGATATTCCTTCAAGCTCACAGCCTGACCTAGCCGTCATAAGCTACTTGGAGAGGTTCAATAATACTCTTCAAACAGCCAGTTGAAGGCTGGACTGATTGGATCGGGTTATGCCACCTGAAACTAATGAGGTGGTGCTACCGCCAAAAACACCTGCAGGTCACGTGAACACCGATCGCGCCTCGGGTAGATTACCCATGGCATTATGACTCGACGATATGTCGCAGCATGAGCCGTCCCACGCCACGTCACACGGGCACTCCCACAAAGGTGCAAGACGGGAAAATTCCCCATATCGCCAGAATGATGATTTTGATCGTCATCGTGCAGGAGATCCCCATCGTCCGCGGGTCAGTTCGTACCACCGCGGAGGTTGGGAAGACTCCCCGAATCGCTCAATGCCATCACACGGCTCCAGCCAGTGTGTGTCGAGATTGGCCAAGGCTCATTGCCGAGATGAGGAAGAGTCCGACTTACGATTTTTCCTCAACCGCAACCGTGAGGGTCGAGCCAACGTTATGGAGAGTGATCCCCAGGTAGCTCCGCTACCTCAGATTGAAGAACTACAATGAGCTTTGGATCAGCTTAAGGCTCAGCATTATGAGCAAAGGTAGGTCGTAGAGGCGTCTCCCTTTTATCCAACAGTGTAGGCTGCCTTTCTCCCATCGAGATTCGGAATGCCCGACATGCGAGCATTCGATGGGAATTTCGATCTGCAAGATCATTTATATGAGTTCAACGACCTCATGGAACTCCACCAAGTCTTTAACTTGGCAAAATGTCATTGCTTGACAGTAACCCTTACCGCCCATGCCAAACGCTGGTTCAGGTCGCTTCCAGCAAGATTGGTCGGCTCATGGCATCACATGAGCTCGACGTTTCTGAGGCACTTCCAGGCAAACAGGAAGTTCTCGATGTCGCTAAGCTACCTGAGCAATATACGGTAGGAGAGGGGTGAACCCTTCCAATCTTATATAGACAAGTTCCACAGGGAGATCCACAAAGTGGCTCACACTCCCGAAGAGTCTATTCAGACTCTCATCATAGCGAGAGTTTGCCCGTATACAGAGTTGTGGAAGGAACTGCAATCTGAGGATGATATTTCCCTCACTTGCTTCTACAACCTTACTGAAAAGTATCTCCACATTGAAAGTTTAATGGTCGCTCTCAAACGCCACGACCCCGGTCCTTCAGGCAGTGCTCCCAATCGGGGAGAAGATAGGAGGGCTGATCGTAGATGGGCTAATGATGATCAGCAAAAAGAAAACAAGCAGCGACACGAGCCCAAGAAATCTTATGCCACAATTCCTCGTCGCGATCGGGACAAGACGACAAGAGTCAATATACTCATTTGAATGCCTCGGTATCGGCTATTCTAGATAAATCAGAGGAGGCTGGCTTGCTCGGAGAGTCCAAGCCCATGAAGAGTCCCCCCTCAGTTAGAAATAATAAAAAGTACTACCGTTATCATCGGGATAATAGGCACCACACCGATGAGTGCCGAGCCCTCAAACAGGCAATTGAGGACCTCATTAAACAGGGGCACTTCAAAGAATTTGTCGATGACTCAGCTCCCATTCGGGAGAAAAATCATGAGGAACTAGGAAAGAAGTGTCGTGGTCATAAAGGCCTCTACAGTGTGGGGATAGTCTTTGGAGGACCGCACCTCGTGGGGAATTCTCGAGGTGCCCAGGAAAGGTATGCTCAGGAAGCCCATCATGACCCCGTAAGTGTCATGAGCATGAAACCGCGACCCGCCAAGGTTCGTAGAGAGGAGGAAATCAACTTCTCCAAAAAATATGCGGTGCGATTGCATCATGCCCACGATGATGCTCTCGTCATCACGCCTGAAATAGGTCGGTGCGAAGTCCACAGGATGTTGGTGGACAATGGAAGAGCCGTGAATATCTTGTTCTAGCAAGACTTCGAGAAGATGAAACTGGACGAGGCAAATCTGAAGCCTGCCTCTATCCCTCTATACTGTTTCACCGAGGAACATTTGATCCCCAAGGGGACGATCTCACTCCCGATCATGTTGGGAGAAACCAACGAGATGACCAAGATGACTGAGTTTCTGGTGGTAGATTGTCCGTCCACTTTCAATGGCATATTGGGGCGACCTTTACTACGAAACTTCAAAACAGTCACCTCGATATACCATTTGAAAATGAAGTTCCTCACCCCGATGAGGATAGGGGAAGAAAGTGGATCTCAACGCGCATCTCGCGATTGCTATGTAAGGGCAGTACAGATGGCATGCAAGGGAAAGAGGTTGCCAGTTGGTATCCCCGAGCAGATAATGGCGATCAGCAGGATCGAACCATAGCCTGGCTCGGTTGAGGATGATATAGATCCTCGCGTCTAGGAATGCCTCCATAGCAGGCCAGTCGAGGACCTATCTGAGGTATCGGTCGATCAAAGCGAGCCAACCCAAGTATTGAGGATCGAGAGTAATCTCAGCCCTCAGCTCGCCAACAACCTGACAAGCTTCCTCAGGAAAAATGTCAATGTATTCACATGGAATCATGCTGACATGGTCGGGATCAGCCCGAATGTTATATGCCATGCCTTGAATATTGATAGTGAGGTTAGGTCGGTTCGCCAAAAAAGGAGAGCAATGGACTCCGAGCAGTATACCGTTTGAAAGTTGAGGTAAATAACCTCCTCTCAAACGGGTTCATCCGGGAGGCACTCTACCCAAGTTAGGTTGCCAACCCGGTCTTAGTAAAGAAGCCCAACGACAAATGGCGAACCTATGTTGACTTTACTGACCTCAATAAAGCATGTCCAAAGGACAACTTCCCATTGCCGAGAATGACCAGCTTGTCGATGTCACCTCCGGGCACGAGCTGCTAAGTTTTATGGACGCCTACTCGGGATACAATAAGATTCTGATGTACGCACCAGATAAAGAGCATACTTCTTTAGTTACGGATCGGGGGCTGTATTGTTATAAAGTTATGCCCTTCGGCTTGAAAAACGCTAGGGCGACTTACCAATGGTTGGTTAACCGAATGTTTTCCGAGCAGATCGAAAAATGGATAGAGGTTTATGTTGATGACATGCTGGTCAAATCGCATGTCGCTTTAGATCACATAGCACATCTCGTTGAGATGTTTGGTATGCTCCGGAGGTCCAGAATGAAGCTCAATCCTCTCAAATGTTCATTCAGGATATCCTCGGGAAAATTCCTAGGGTATATGGTTAATCAGAGGGGAATAGAAATCAACTCCGAAAAGATCCAAGCTCTCTTTGATATGAGCAGCCTGACTAACCGAAAACAGGTTCAAAGTCTTAACGGGCGAATAGCAGCTCTCAGTCGCCTCATATCGAGAGCAACAGATCGTTGCTTGCCATTTTTCAATAGACTTAGGGCCAACAAGAAGTTTGAATGGACTTCGGACTGTGAACATGCTTTCCACAGCTTAAAAGAGTACCTCGGAAAGCCCCCTCTCCTGTCCAAGCCACTCCCTCAAGAAATTTTTCTCCAGTATCTATCCGTCTCTCAGCATGCAGTCAGTGCAACTCTGATTCGGGAAGAAAACAAAGTCCAATGACCAATATAATACGCGAGCAAGCATTTGCTGGACGCAGAGATGCGGTATCCAGAAATGGAACAATTAGCTTATGCCTTGCTGATTGCCTCTAGGAAGTTGCGACCTTATTTTCATGCCCACACTATCCATGTATTAACTAACTACCCGCTTAAGCAAGTCTTTCAGAAGCCAGAGGTGTCGGGTAAGTTGCTCAAGTGGGTGATAGAACTAAGTCAGTTTAATCTACAGTATAGACCGAGAGCAACCATTAAAGGGAAGGCTGTTGCCGATTTCATTTCGGAGTTTTCATACCAACCGATCCAGGAATCCGAGCAACAGTCCAGCGGAGTCACCCGAGAAACTATTCAGAATCTATTGACCTGAAACCTTTATGTCGATGGATCCTCGAACAGGAAGAGGGTCAGGGCAAACCTTCTCCTCCTTAGTCCCAAAGGGACTCGCATCCACGGTATTCTCCTGTTTGGATTCAAAGCTACCAATAACGAGGCTGAGTATGAAGCACTACTCGCTGGTAGACCTGGCAAAACGGGTGGGTGGGCCGAGTACGGGTCGGGTCAAACAGGTGCTGGTCAAACAGGTGTGGGTCCTTATACGGGTCCAACATTTTGGACCCATGCCCTACCCTATATGGGTACGGGTGGACCCGCGCGTGGACGCCTTTTTTCTCTCTCCAAATTTTAGTGCTAGAAAGCACAATTAAACAAAAACATAATCCTTATGTTTCTTAAAAATGGAGACTGTAATGGTAGAACCTAAAGAAAGAGATTTAACTTTCGAAGTTGACTTCCT
This sequence comes from Pistacia vera, assembly GCF_008641045.1. NCBI lineage: Eukaryota > Viridiplantae > Streptophyta > Magnoliopsida > Sapindales > Anacardiaceae > Pistacia > Pistacia vera. The sequence continues at coordinate 1,410,631 of NW_022196378.1, forward strand.
TGGCAACTAGAAAAGTTTCATTACGTTTTTCTTCTTATTATTATTTTATCTTAGTATTATCAATTGATAAAATGGACTACTACAAACAAAGATGCTCCATTGAATTTTTTTATTTTTTATTTTTAAAAAGCAACTACAACAGTACGACACTTCTAACTGGATAGCTGTATGCCTATTAAAAAAAAAAAATTCCAAAAAAAAAAAAAAAAAAAAAAAGAAACAAAAGTGAAGAGAAGAGGAGAGACAAAGAAGCTGCTCCGTGAACTCCACTCCAGCTAACTTCGGACCCAACACCTGAAATATAAAGAAGTAAATTAAAATAAAATGAAATTAGCATACGGTGCAACCAATAATAACAAAAAACTCAAGCAAACTGGAAAGTTTCTGAAACTGAAACTAGAACATGATGAAGGGACATGCACAAATTAGAGGAAACAAGCAGAGCTAAATAAAAGTAACTAAGTTTTGTTTAAAGAAGGATGTGGTTGATGCAAATGCTATATCCAGGAGCTCCCTTCAGTCTAATATGCGGACGAAGTAAGTGGAAGGAGTTGCTCCCACACCATGCACCTGGCTAAACTCAACACTTATTATTATTGCCCGTCTGTTGAAAAAATATTAAGCGTAGCCCAGTGCATGAGATGGCAGCTCTAGCCGACGAGGATGAGTGACGGCGACCGACGACTGTGGTACTAGGAATGGGAATAACGGACTGGATGACTGACGAGTGACGAACTGACGATTAATCAAACAGGGAGACAGGGAGTTGAACTTGAGGTACGAAGAAGATGGCAAAGACTAAAGAGGGAGGTACTCAGTTGACTGATGAGAGATTGAGAGGTGGGAGAGAATTGAGTTTCTGAGAGTCTGAGAGTTGAGATGCGGCCGCGATAGAGTTACTGAGAGTGAGAGATGAGAGGTGTGATAAAATTAGGGGTTAGGGATTCATTTTAGATTTGCAAAAACGGGTACCCGTGGGTGCCCGCGGGTTCACCCATTTAACCCGTCAGTTATACGGGCCGGGTCGGGTATGGGTCCAAAAAAAGGGTTCAATATATTGGACTGGTACCCTATATTTTTTACCCGGGTATGGGCCGACCCGCGGGTCTGGACCCATTTTGCCAAGTCTACTCGCTGGTCTGCGGTTGGTAAAAGAAATGGGTTCAACCGTAATCAGTATTCATAGCGATTCCATATTGGTTGTTAATCAGATTTTGGGAGAGTATCAAGCCAAGGAAGAAAACATGATCAGTTATCTGAAGAAAGCTAGGGCCGCACTCGAGTCTTTCAAGCACTTCACGATCGTGCAGATTTCTAGAGACAATAATTTTGTCGTGGATGCCTTGGCAAAAATAGCCTCATTGTTGAACGTAGATACCCTAGAGAGTATTCCTGTTTGGTACATGGAGATCCTTAGTATCAACTCGCACGAACAGACTATGGTTACAATAGGATCAGTTTCTTGGATGACCCCAATTATTCAGTATCTTCGAGATGGTACCTTGCCCAATGATAAAATTAAGGCAAGGACCCTGCGGACCAGAGCTGCTCATTACACACTCATAGGAGGTCAGTTATAAAAACGAGGGTTTAACACCTCTCTCTTCTGATGTGTAACCGATGAGGAAGCAGACTATATCATAAGGGAGATACATGAAGGGATCTGTGGTAATCACACAGCCGCATGATCTCTGTGGTAATCACACTGCCGCACGATCCCTCGCCAACAAAATTGTACGTCAAGGGTACTACTGGCCCCTACTTCATGAAGATACCTTCAACTTTGTAAAAAAGTGTGACAAGTGTCAACGGTTCGCGAACATACTGCGAGCTCCTATCCACTACCTGATAACTATGACCAGCCCCTAGCCATTCTCCATGTAGGGGATTGATCTTATCAGACCCATGCCAGTTGGAAACGGAGAAGTCAAGTATGTTGTGGTCGTGGTGGATTATTTCATCAAGTGGGCCGAAGCTGAGCCATTGGCCGCGATCACTGCCAAGAAACTTAAGGACTTTATCTTCAGAAATATAGTGTGCCACTACGGAATTCCTCATACACTAATCTCTGATAATGGAAAGCAGTTCGACAACGAGGAATTCAAGCAGTTTTGCAATGAGCTAGGGATCCATAAAAGTTCCCCTCAGTCACAAGACCGCAAGCCAATGGCTAGGTTGAAGCTGTCAATAAGACCATCAAGCATACTTTGAAAGCTACGCTTGGTGCTGCCAAGGGAAATTGAGTCGACGACCTCTCAGAAGTCCTATGGGCATATAAGACAACTTCTAGAACCTGTACTTCAGAAACACCCTTCTCGCTAGCATATGGCTATGAGGCAATGGTCCCAATGGAAGTGGGGACTAGTTCACTTCGGAGAGACTTGTTCAATGAAATAGGCAATGAAGCACTTTTGCGTGCAAGTCTGGACTTAGTTGAAGAACATCGCGGTGAAGCTCGGTTAAGGATAGCAGCCTACCAGCAGCGTGCGAAGAGATTATTCGACTCTAAAGTTAGGAGAAGAGACTTTCAGGTCGGTGACCTGGTTCTGAAAGAATTTCTTCTCGGTACAAAGGAACCGAGTGTAGGAGTATTGGGACCAAACTAGGAAGGCCCCTACCGCATCGCTAAGGTGATACGCCCGGTGACTTATCACCTCAAAAGGCTCAACGGTTCCGAAGTATCGCGACCTTGGAATGCTGAGCATCTTCGCCCTTATTATCAGTAATTCCAAACTCGTTCTTTCCTTGTAAAGATTCCCTTGTGAAGCTTTTATAATTAAGATCGCTGTTAAGTCAAATTCATCTTATATAAATATGATTTTGTTACTTGCATTGTTCTTTATCTTTATGTTTGCATATATAATGTTTGTGAAGTGCGAAAAATTATAAGTACTCACAAATAATTTAATATCACAAATAGTTAGAGTGCGTCCTCCTGTTTGCATGTGTAATGTTTATAAACTGCGAAACATCATAAGTGCTCACAAATAATTTTAAAAGCGATCAATTTCATTCATAAATCATTTAGTACAGGGGATTATGCAAAGACAGTTAAGCAAAGTTGTGGGAAAAGTAGAGGCAGAAGCGATCATTGGTCTTCGTCCCTAGGCCCTTCCGGTGTGACCTCGGTATCTCCAGGCTGGTCGCTGACCTCCTGGTCAGCTGCTGGGTCCCTCGGAACATACTCCTCTAGATGATCGTCTTCCGGATAAAGTACTTGATCTGCCTCATTATCGGCTTGCGCCATAGAGGCAAGGATCCTCTGGTAATCGTTCGGGACGTTAGTAAGGTCCATAGTTGGGTTCTTTGGCCTAAGGGCATAAATTGACTGGATCGACCAGTCAACAGCCTTTCTCTCGATCTCCAACTTTTGTCGCTTCATCTCTTCAGTTAAAGAAGCGACCCTCTATTGGTACATTTCTAGGTCCACTTCAAGAAATTTCTTCTGCTTCTAGGAAGTCTCCTATAACCGAGCTCTCTCTTCCTCTGCCCGCAAGGCCGGCTCAGAGTTCGCTCGTAGCTCCGCCTCTTTCTCGCCAGCCTCTCTGGTGAGCCTGGCCACCGTCTTTTGAAGTTGTTTGAGCTCCTCTCCGCTCTTCTCCAGTTCGGTCTTCTGGAATTCCACCATGTGGAAAGCAGAGTTCCTCTCCGACATGTATTTATTTATCTGGACGATGTTCAGGTTCAACTCTTCTTTCGCAACTGTCAAATCCTACTTCAGCTACGCACTATCTTCCTTCAGCTCGAAGAGTCCCCCAGCAATTTACAGTTGGGTCTTTTGTTGGGCCAGGTGTAGGGCGAGCAAAGACTACACAAGAAATAAGCAAGTATTAGACCGTCTCCTTGCAAAAAAGTAAGTATTAGAAAGTCCTCGACGACGATAAACCGTTTTACCCGGCTTTGCAGTTGGACTGCCCTGATCATCAGGTCCACAAGGTTGGAGGCCACAAGCTCTTCAAAAACTTTGGCAAGCTAGCACTCCAAAAGGGTGAACACCACCAGTTGTAGGTGCTTCGGAAGGTGACCCATGGAATCCAGCATTGGGGTCTCAGCTCCTGCAACCGGAGGGACCTCGCTAACCGGCCCTTTGCCTTCTCTCCTCCTGGGAGCGGCGACCTGTTCTCTGGAGAATTGTAACCCCGGTCGTGTGCCTCGAGCTTTCTCCTACACGAAGAGCTTGATAAGGCTGCGACCTTTCAGGCTACACCCCCAAGCCCTCCGACTTGGACGCTAACTCTTCAGCCTGTAGCACCTTTCTTTTCTTGGCCTTTTGGCCCATGGTTTTTTGCTTTGAGCAAGCAGCCGCGGGCTGAACAGTTTCGATTGGTTGTTCGGTGGGTGGCAACATCCCCACCTGCGTTCCTTCGATAGGGATGTCGCTGGGGCCCGTCTCGACTGGTCCCATGGCGTCGACCCAGGGAAAACCGAACGCTCTCTCTCTCAACAATTTCGGCACTCTGGTGGCATGTTCGCTACATATAGGTACTGTTAATAAAAGGTTCGCTACATGCAAAAGTAAAATATGAAAAGACTGTGGATACTTATGAGGTAGCGGTTCCAAGGTCGCTTCAAGGCTGAAGAAGCCGTACTTCCTCAAGTTCGTAGTTGTCACGAGTCACTTCATGTTGTGACAGTAATCTGGCAGGGTACTGAATGAAACTATTCGGCTGAGGTCAGAAAGATCTGTCAGCCTGGTCGACTTGTTCCTGCGCAGAGACAAGAGATTGTTAGAAAGCAAAGCTAAATGGAAAAGAAAAATTCACCAAGTATAGTAAAAGGAAAAATTTACTCGACTCCCTAAAGTGGTAGATGCCATGATAATGAAAAAAGAAAAACCTGGTCTTGTATACCCCGACGTTGCTGGGGTAATTGTGAATGCCTCTCTCAATCATGGTTCACCTCGAGAGATAGTAAGAATCTTTGTCCTTGCTCTTCTTTAAATAGTACGAGCAAGCGAGCTCTAGCACAATCAGTTGGCCGATGTCGTACTCGGCGCACGCGATATACATAACCACGGCTATCATATACGCGTTAGGCGTCAGTTGTAAAGGTGCGACCCCGAAGTGATCGAGGATCGACCTAATAAAGGGATGGAAGGGAATCAGTGCTCCGCACTTGAATATAGCTTCGAAGATCGCAGTCATTCCCTCTGGCATATTCCGAGCTATAGGCCTCCGGTACCGGTAGACGTCCACGCTGATTGCGTATTGGTCTACTGCCTCCTGTATTTCATCTTGGATAGCTACTGACAGAATCTCTTGCATAGGACCCACTGGGGCATCCTGCGCTTGCGAGCTTGTCCCCTCATCCGATTCGGTCGTTGTAGGGTTCATGTCATCTATGGTCTGAAAGAGGGGGACACGTGGAGATTACTCAGTCTTCGTACAAAATTTTGTACGACGACGTGGAAGGACAACCCTAAAAACCCTTGGGGACCACCCCCAATGGTTTGCATCCTAAAAACCTATTCCTTACATAAACCCGCCATTATCGACTGTTTACCTACACTCGAAATAGAAAAAAGAAAAGCAATGGAAGGACCTTCCTTACCTTTTTCTTTTGGTTGTGGGGTCGAACTTCTTGCTGTAAACAGAAAATGCACACCAACTTAAAAAATTGAAAGTCTGGTCTCGTGAGAGCTCCTTGCTTTTTTATGAAAATGTAAGTGTTATGACATTGCTTAAAGAGAACTTGGGGTCTTATAGTGGAAGAAACGACGATTGGAATTTCCGAAGCTGAGCAATGTTTGGACAGAATACGTTTCTGGCTGTTGATCGTGACCACGTGTCATCAATCAGCGAGAAAGAATAACCGCCACGCTTCAAGAAAATCAATCGTCGCGTCTCTCGGTTGAAATAATCAAGCGACGGCTCAATTCTCTCATCCACATTAAATGCGCTCTCATCCGCATTTAATACCCTCATAAGGAATGTTGTTTCAGCATGACTTGCATTTAATGCGCATGGCTGACATTTATTGCGCACATGACATGTTTGTCAGAATAAAGGACACTTCATTAATGGATTAGCTGTCAAGCGCAACGGATAAACATCTGAAGAGGTTATTAAAATAGAACACTCTTCATCGCATGTCTATTGCGGAGATCTGTGATTCCTTGCCTCCAGCAGAAATATGCTAAATATAATCAAGTCGTTGACCTCGATTAAGATGAGAGGCACATCGATATGATACTGAGTAGGGTCTAATCTAGGTCGCCGACTTTGTGGAAGAATACCATCCCAGGTCATTCGTAGAAAAATGTTCTACGACCTCCTTGTAGCCAGGTTGGCTCGACCAGGTGTCATTTGGACATGTCAAATCATGGCTTAATTATGCAATTACCAAGGTTCGATCCTTAAACCTTAAAAACTGAGGGACTTCTGTTATGCCTGAAAAGGTAGGGCTGACGTGGAGTCTCATCAGTAAAGGATGGTTAGAGCTTAGAGAGGTTTTGTGCCGTCCAGGTGTGGCCACGTTGCGCCTAGCGCAAGTGGTATGGCTCCTGTCAATACAGCAGATAAGTGCCAGTCCAGCCAGCGGTTGGAGATCGCCCACGTGTCAAAACCCTGCTTTAGTCGAGGAAATCCCTTAGGCAGGTGACCAATAGGACGTAAAGAAAGGATTTGCACGGCACCTACCCACTTGCAACTTTTATAATCATTACCTTGAACTCTCCTACTATAAATAGAGAACTTCTCTCTCATTTGGGGGGATTAGCTAATTTTACGCTGAAATAGCTCTCTCTCTCTAAACTGTAACTCAGCTCGCTGAATGCGACCTGACCTCTCTCTCTTATTAATACAATAGCAGTGGACGTATGATTCGCTTTTGAGCATCCGAACCACTTTAAATATTGCTCTTCACATTTTATTTAATTCGATCTTTTCATATTACGTGTGACTTCTATACCTTTCTAGCATTTCACACGTGCGAGTAGTTGGTGACAAAATCGAGCATCAACAGTGCCCTTTAAAAACTGGGATACAAATTCGAGGTTTGAGATTATTCAGTATTGATGCACATATTACATTGTTCCTTTAATATTATATAGTTTATATATAGGCCGAACGACTTCCACCTAGCCCAAGTTTGGCATAAAGACAGATTGATACCCAAAAGGTTTGAAAATGATAAACAAATACTTTCTGTCATATTCTGTTAGGGATTTTTGTCTACTAAAAGACAGTATAATTATTCCATTCTCACCCAAGCCCGTTTGCTCAACCCTCTTGCGTCATTGATCGATTTTTTGATCGCATTTAGTATTTTTCTACGAAATTCGATGATAAACAGTGGCACTAGCCCTTACTGGCATGCATTGGGAATGGAGATCGGTGGGTATTCAAGTCTTTTCACTATTTTTGTCTTTTAGCAGATGGAAATTCCTAATAAAACATGATGGAAAGTGGGTGTTTATCATTTCTAAACTTTTTGGGTATCACTTTGTTTTTATAGCAAACTTTGGGTATGTGTAAGTCGTTCCCCCTTGTATATATATGATGATATAAAGTTATCTCCCGGAGCCACAACGTTCTCTTTGTGTTTGATTTTGATGGGCAGGGGTGATAGGTAAGAGTGGAAGTTTGCTGTTTCAAAAGACATGTGATGTGATCTCAATATAAAAATAAAATAGCATATATATATATATATATTTCCAACTTTTTCTCTTCTCCTTCCTTGAGATCAGTGGATATCATTTCATTTTATATAATCCCAATTCCCACGTGATTCTCTTTCACAGTATTATAATGCTATCTTAATTTCAAAACGTATTTGATTTGATTTTTCAATAATTGAGATGAATTAATGAAATGTTAAGACATTGAATTCCAACACAAATGCTGCCAAGGAATCATAGATTTAGGGTACGATGGTAGCGTATCCCTAATTAATTATACAAACATATACTGTATAATTATTTAACGATAGTTTCTTCCTACTGTCAGTCTCAATATATACTGAAATTAAAAATATGGAATAGGTTAGCAAACTGATGTAGATTAATGTCCTATAATATGTATTTATTATTTTAATCCGATTTAGTTTAAGAATTCGATAGATAGAGATATTTACATGCATGCATCCACATTCTTATCTATCTACTTCTGCTCTGTTTATATCCTTTTATTTTTAACTTAAAATTAAATTAAACTATGATAATTAAAAAAGGTAAACAACGACAAAAGCCAGAAACGAAAACATCAAATTTAAAAGACCTTACAAATTATCATTATTTAAGTTTCCAATTTCCGTTAAATATCTTATAGAAAACTTTTCTTTTGATCATTAAATAATGTTAATTTAAATTTAATATTATCAGTGACATTTGGTTAAACGTCACTTTTGCTTATTTAATAAATAAATTTGGAGTAGAGTTATTATATTTATATATTTGCATTAAATTTCGTTATTAATTTAACTGGCAAGTGTTGTTTCTATAAAGTATTCGTTACACTTACACCAAACCTATCTATGGCAGCCACGATTATTGAATCTTTATGACGGCCCGATGAAGCGGCAAATTTGAAAAAGATTTTGGTGTAGGAGCCAAGTCACGAAAATGTTTGTTAAATCAGTTGTAAAATGTTTGATTTTAAGCCGATATACATTGAAATAGTTAAGTGAAAAGAGCTTGATTTTCTTTGAAAACTCGTCAGATGTAGGAAATTGCTTCAACGGTCTCTGTGACTATTTTGACAGAAAGTACGGGTTCTGCGTATTTCTTTTAAATCTTGAAACACATGCCCAAAGACGTATAAGGGTTTTAAGACACAAAATTTCTTCCCCAAAGAGCTATCAAACAGAACATGCACAAAACACTAGCAATATCAATCTCATGCATGAAAATTGCCTAATCCTCATGATCACGAAACATTCTATAAGTCCAATATACTAAAGTAGTACCTTTTTTACGACTCAAACAAAAGACCCTATCAATAAATATAGTTAACCCCAATGGCTAAAAGTGAAAGAAGAATAAAATATAAACATCTTGGTTGATGAAACAAATTATTAAAGTGTTCGTGTATTTCAAAAGAGAAATAAAAGCATGGAATTGTTTAATAAACACGTCACAGAATGTATAAAAACATCATGAAATTAAAGTGAATGACATATGAGGAAGAAAGGTATATGTAAGTCATCTTAATACAAATCTATTAGTTCTTTGTTCTCAAGTTTGCTTGGTTCCATTCTTCTTAGGTTAATTAATTTATAACTACTTTGTGTTAGAATCTCTTAAATATTCTTAATGGTATGAGTAAGCAAAGCATGTAATTGATCATTTTGTACTGATATTACATCATTGTTAAAATTACATTTAATGTCGACTTAACATATTCAAAATTTTACATTTACAACATTTTCGTATAAATTTTCTCTCACAATTTTGACTTGGTAGCTTGCAAATAGGTAAGTGAGACTCATTTGTGAAATAATCAATTGTAAGCTATCATATCAGGGTTGTGAGTGTTGTATTACTCTAACATATTTCAATACCATTAGAGATATTATAAAAAAGAAATTTACGTTAAAATTGGACTTTTTGGATTATCAATACTAAAAAATTCTAATATAATAGTAATTATTGATTATTGACGTAAAGAGTTAAAATAGTTACCAAGACAAGGAGTTAATATTTTAGAATATAAATTTATAATATAAAAGAGTATTATTTTGTTTAATAATTTCATGTTTGGGCCGGCCCGAGGACATGGGCATATCGAGCCCAAAATGGGTTACACATTAAAACCAGCTAAAACCCTAGATTTGTACATGTATATATAGATGTACATATTTCCCTCACTTTCTCCTTCTGTCGTTTGTGTTCTTCTTCTTCTTGCATAGCTGCGGATCCAGAGCCTTTCAGGTACTCACTCTCTTTATCTATACATCAATTTTATTATGTTCTGCTATTTTTGTTGGTAATGCATTGAATCCGGTAATGTTGCTTGTATTTATAGAAGTAGTTGAGAAGCAAAATGAAGGTGATTGCAGCTTATTTGCTGGCTGTTTTGGGAGGCAAAGAAACCCCTTCCGCTGATGATATCAAGGATATCCTTGGCTCTGGTACCTTCTTTTCTTTACTTAATTTAAGTTTAATGTTTGCTTTTATTAGTTCTTTTTGTTTGGGTATTTTGTTGTCTTCGATTTCGCACGTGTATGACATCAATTTTGTTCAATATAGAACCCTTAAAATGCTTAGCTAGTTCAAGAAACTTGATCTAAAGATATTGTTGAGGTTGAATGTTGAATTAAATGTCTCTGGTGATGGTATACCGAAAGTTATTTATCGATTTTTTTTAGTCCGTTCCGCCTATTTAAGGATTTTTTTTTTCTGGACTGTAAATTTTATTAGTTTTTCCCACAATGTAATTCACCTAATTGCTACCATGTTACTTAATTTTGCAAGTGGTGGAATTTGATTGGATGGGTGAATATATGTTGTGATACACCCCTCCCGATACTAGATACTACTTAGAGAGTTTCCGGTTTGATTACTGATGATAATAGATGCTGACTGATAGGTTGGATTTTGAATTTTGCTTTTCTTGACTTTAACTTTCTTTATTTTGATTGGGTGTTTTGTTTTTGATAATTATTATAAAGTGGTTATTCATGTTATTTTGATTTTGACATGTTCTTTTTTTTAGATTTTCTATTCCATTTATAGGAGTTTATTGTTCAATTATTGCTAAAGAATTGAAATTTTGTTATGCTACTGTATAGTTGGAGCTGAATGTGACGATGATAGAATAGAACTTCTTTTGTCGGAAGTCAAGGGTAAAGATATAACTGAGCTTATTGCTTCTGGGCGGGAGAAATTGACGTCAGTGCCTTCTGGTGGTGGTGCTGCAGTTGCAGTGGCTGCATCTGCTGGTGGTGGTGGTGCTGCTCCAGCTGCTGCTGAGTCAAAGAAAGAGGAGAAAGTGGAGGAGAAAGAGGAGTCAGATGATGTGAGATTTGCTGAGCACTTATTTTTAATTGATGCTCTAATTTCATGCCATTCAGTTCTAATTTACGCATGGTTTATGTGACTTGCATCACTGTTTTGACAGTTCTTTTATGTACCATTGCCATGATGAGGATATTGCAAAATGCAAATCTTTTAGCTGGTTTTTACCTAATCATAAGAAAATTAAAGGGGATAGCATGTTCAATACCTGCCTGTCTAGCTGAGTTTCATCTTTCATATGTAGCAGATAATACACATGCCAGGCATTTTATGTTTATACACCATATATTTGACCTTACTTTAGGTTTTATTTTCGCATTATCTAATTATCTCTTTTTATTGTTGCAGGATATGGGCTTCAGTCTTTTTGACTAGAGAGTTCTTTAATTATTACCCTTTGCGAATCATTTTTCTCCTCAATTTGGAGCTTCTAATTGGACGTTGAAGTTTTGTTTTTGAGATTCATGTAGTTCTTAGTTTATACATTTGGTAGATGAAACTTTTAGCAAGTTAAAAGTCTGATTTCCAATTTGATAATATGTTGGAATTTGATCTGTTCTGAGTTACATGAGCCTTTTCTTCTATTGTTGGTCATTCTTGAGACTTGAGAGTGCATTATAATTTTTATTCAGAAATATAGTTGCATTGATTGCATATTCTGCTTGAATTGAAACATTTAAAATGCAGATAATTTACAGTCAATTTCACAGGCTTGATGTCTTCATATACATCAATAATGTAATAATTTCATAATCATGAATGCCTATTGAAGGCACCAAACACTATGGTTTTTGAGTGCAAATTATTAAAAGAAATATTCAGAAGTTAAGGTGTCGGTAAAATTGCATTGATGCTAGAAAGCAGAATTGTTGTTCGTTGAACGTATTTGCAAAATGTAGTATAATTAAAGTGTTCTTGAGTAATTTTTAGGCCTTTCTGTGGACAGAAAATTGGTTTTTACTTCAATGGTGTTATTTGTTGTACCATTGGCACCATTAAATTGAGAGACAAAGAACAGACTGGTTTCTCACTTCATTATGAGAATCAAATGTTTTAGAATCCGGCTCGGTCGATTGAACCAATTCGACTGAGAACAGGCTATTGAGCTGGGTAGGGTTGGCCTTAATACCGGGGGTGTGAATTCACCTGGTATTGACCCGGGGTTGGATCAGGGTTACTGTAACAACCCATCGGTCCAACTAGTTTTGGGGGAAAAACTGGGTGAATCCCAATTCCAAATCATGGCGACTTTCGGTGTTCGATTGTCAAACAAGAATCGGGGTTAGGGGGTTTTGAAGGGTGGATCACGATGAGTCGGGAGGTGTTGTCTGATTAAGTTTTAGTCATTAGAATTGTCGAAATTTGGTCAAAAAATGGTGAAACCCTAGCTTTTGATTGTCGACGATTGGTGAGTGGAATGACTTGGGAACCTTGGGGGTTTTGTAGGGGAGTAGGTGGTCAGTGTAAGGGTGATGATGGTTAGAGTTGTTGTCGCTTAAAACGGTCATAATTCGGCAAAGGACTACCGATTGATGTGGTTGTCGTGACCGATGATCAGCGAGGAGGGGTTAAAAAGTATGGTTTTGAAGAGGAGAGCCCGTTAGTTCCAATGATGGTGACGGGTGTGATTTTGGGTGAAAAAAGTCAAAAAAAAGGGGGAAAAAAGATGTGCTAACATGCGCCTGAGACAATAACAATGCTAACATGCACAGAAAATAAAATTTGATTTTTTTTATGTTGACATCACTGATTTAACCCGCCAATTAAACTAGTTCACCCAAGACCCAGCCAATTTGCGACTTTAACTCCGAATTGGTTTTTAAAACATTGATGAGATTAAGTGAGTTCTGCTGTGTCATCTTTATTCTCTTTAGTCTTAAAAAAACTTCAATAGCGAACTTCTCTGACCAAAAGAAAATCATCTTTGATGCAAATAAGAATATAAAAATGAATACCGCTAGCGCCAGCCCCCCCCACCACCCCCCCCCCCCAAAAAAAAAAAAAAAAAAAGATGTCAACCTTAAAAGTAACTTTGGCAATTAAAAGCACGAAAAAGTTAAAAGCAAAGCAAATACCACAATCTATCTTAAACAGAAACAACAAACAATTACAAATGCTTTTAAACACAGACGCATAAAATATAGTCACTCTCTATAATATTCTCAGATCTTGCTGGCAAAGGCAATACCCTCCTTTGACAGCACATCCAAATTATCAACTGGAGGCTGCGCCCTTGCAACTTTGGCAATAGCCTTGTTTTCTTCTGGAGTGCCACTCTCAAGGAAAGCTCCAACAACTTTCCCATCTTTGATCCAGTATGTTCCGAACTTATGGGTTGGCGATGCTGGATCACTGTCCCCAAATAGCACTGTGTCACCGACATTGTCACCGTAGAACTGCCACGAGAGATCAAAGGCACGAGAATAGAAGTATGGAAGATAGTCATATTCATCAATTGTTTTCCCTTCCTCACTTGCTTTGATGGCCTGAAAAATACCAATCCATTACATTATATTCAAGACTTCACAATGCTACATTAAAGGAAGCTAGAATTATTATATGAGACAATGAACGCATAATCAACAGAGGTTCAGCATATCTTGTAGCTCCAGTGATGTAATTCTACATACCTTTACAGCCTGCTCGGCTGATTTGCGGGCATGGTCAACATGTTCAACTCTTCTAATCTCATTGTATAATTTCAATGGGAAAGTAGCAACATCTCCCACAGCATAAACATCAGGAACACTTGTCTTGAAGAATGCATCAGTCTGCAATTAGAGTGTCATGTCAGAAGAAAAATAATGCATCACGAATGTTAAAATGAGACTTTAATTAAGATGTTAAGCTACGTTACTAAACAATGTAAAAATCCAATGGTTGTATGTAGTCACTAACCTTAATTCCGCCTTTCTCCTCTTCAAGCTGCCCCTTAACTAATGATGTGAGTGGTCTACCTCCAACACCAACAACAACAATGTCAGCTTCCAGAACCCTGCCATCCTTTAGTTTCACTTCTTTCACCTGAATAATATATATATAATGAATTTCAGCCCATAATAATAGCATTAATACAACATCAGTTATGCACGAGATTGATTGTTTACCTCTCCATTAGAGTCAGCCGTAAATCCAACTGCAACTGTTCCCTTGATAATTTTGACTCCCTTATTAGCATAATAACCCTCATAGAAAGCAGCAATACCAGCAGTGAAGAGGCGAGGCACTACAACAAGGTCAGTGTTAATAACCAACAATATATTAAACATAAACTGATTTTGAAAATTATATGTTCAAATTTAAGCAACACTGAAAATAGTCAGAGATGGTAAATCTTCACTTACTGCACCATGGTTCAGGATAAACCATGCTAACATCAATATTGTTGATTCGTAGCGCTGCACTAAGCTCAAGGCCAATGTATCCTCCTCCAACAATCACGGCCTTTCCATTCTTCTTTGTTTTAATTGCTTCAACCAGCTTATCAGCATCATCAATTTCTCTCAAGTAAAAGATATTTTTTACATCGGCTCCTTGCACACCAAAATCTGACAACCTTATAACCTGGAAAAAAAAAAAATGGAAGCTCATATTTCAGTGTTCCTAGAAGACTGAGGGAAATGCTTTATCTGAAAGATGTTCAAGCTATTGTGCTTACTGTGGAACCAGTTGCAATGATTAAAATTTGATACTTGAAAATTTTCCCAGCTGCACTAACAAGAGTCTTGGAAGACAGATCCACTTTGACTAATTCTGTGCTAAGGATCAATTCGATTCCTGCAAGCATTAGACCATGAGAAGCATGTTACAGAGGGATTACCAAACCGAAATTACAAAAAAAAAAAAAAAAAAAAAAAAAAAAAAAAACAGAATAGAGAGAACAGTTAAATACTTAATGAGCAATCTGGATGATAGCTTGGTTATTTTTTTTTTTTTTTAAAAAGAGAGTTTAATCGGTATGACTATTTAAAGTTATAGAAAAGACCTTAGGATTTTATCCATTTCACAAAGTTGGGAGGTTTGGGTTTAAGTTTGGGAGGTTTAGGGGAAGTAATTAAAAAAAATATTCTTCATCAACCACTCATTTAAAAGTTGTAACTCCTTTCAGCCTCAGCATTTTATTTAATAAAAAGTTGAAACTCCCTCGAACATAAATTAGATAAGGAGCAAATAATAGTTAGAAAAACAGGTATCACCTTTTTCTTTGTACCACTCAGGAAGCAGTCTCTCTCCTCCACTTCCAACACAGACATGGAAACTGGGAAGTCTAGCAGTTCCTGAAAGAAAAGAGGAATTTGCTGTCAGGTATTACAAAAGATGGCATATGAACCAAGTTTAAGCTCCATAGAATTGTGAGTCAAAGCTGAAGGTGCAGCAGCATCCAATTCAATCAAAGTCCAGTTCCTTAGTAATAAATATACAGAAGTAATATAAACCTACCCTCAGGGAAAAGATATGCCTTGCTAAGTGCAGGACGCTCATAAGGAGCCACCTATGAGAGAAAGAAAGCATCAATCAGTATAAATTCAACCGAAAAAGGAAAATACAATCAATGTTATTGTGAAAAAATATCCTATACTGTTTAATTTTGAAACTGCACTCAGAGAAAACTATGAGCATGAAGCAGCCCGAACTATATTGCCATTCATAAACTTTAAGATAGCCCAAACTTCATTAAATTAAAGAAAACATCATAACCCGTGAAAGACCAAAAAAGGAGTACTAAGGCTTACTCATTGATATGATTTAACATATCAATCTAATCTACTTTCAAATCACCAAGCCCAAAACTTAACTACGAAGATTTTAAATATTAACGTGTTCAATGTCAATATGCAAATTCAAAAATCTTTATCAATTTTGTCACGACTAAAATCATTTGTAAAACAAAACTGCCAAGCATTGCAATAACTCTCTTATAAGAAAATTTGTAAAATTAAGCAAATTATAACATCTGGCATATATCAGAACTGATTTCAATCATATTTCACCCAAGTACAAACTCAAGAGTATCAAGCATACTGCTTCTTTGGAGATAATTGCCAGCTCTCCTGGCTTAACACCCTGCTTAGCGAACTCCCTAGCCGCATATCCCTGCAATTTCAAAGACCATAAATTCAGGTAAACAAAACAAGTAGCATTAATCAAATAAAAGAAACTCACAAACAGAACCTTGCCAATGCATGCATTTTCATAATCTAATTCCACAATCTCAGCCAATTAATAGAAAATTAACATACAATTAAGAACCGTAGATAAACCAAATTCACACAGCTTCCAAAATAGAAACATAATTGTGTTTTTTTATTTTATTATTATTTTTTTTCTGATGTTCAATTGTCACAAAATTAAGTAATTTAAAAGGCTTAATCAAGCCAATTAATAGACAAAAACATCAACGAAAACACTCTAACAACAATCAAAACGCAATTGTTACTACCGTTTAGTCAACGACACTAGCAGTCAGTAGCAAACCAAGCCTAATTTATAGCGATTCTAGTAAAAATATGCAGATCTGGAAATTTCATGAATCGGTGCACTGGTGTCAGGTTAAATTCAGAATTAAAAGCCAAACAAATCGAGATTACACAGATAGTACATCAAATTCAAAAATGGAAAGTTCATGAAGTAAATAGAATAACAATAAACGCTGATTTGAAAAGAGACAAGCGATTAAGCACTCACCGCGGCGACACCACCACCGAGGATCACGTACTTGAATTGCTGTTCCGCCATGGATGGATCGATAAAAAGCTCTCTTCAGTTCTGTGAATTTCTGTATTTGTAAACTTTTTATAGTTAGGCGATGACGATGAGGTGTGGAATTGGTCAGAATATACATAGGGCGACTTGGCACGCCCTTCTCCTTAATTTTGTACATTAAAAGGAAACCAATTATAAGCCACGTGGCGGATTAATTGCCGTCCATCTTTGCTGACTGTGCATTGGCCACGACAACGTTAACGGAAGAATTTTTTTTTTTTTTTTCATTTACTACCGGTCATTGTTTTCATTTCCAGAACCATCTATGAGATTTTTGATGGTGTGTTGTAAATATTTTAATACATTAAATTTGGAAAATAAAAATTTGAGATTAAAAGGTCCTTTAATTTCTTAACTAATATTTTTAAAGAATTGGAATGGAATCTGTTTAGTTATTTTGCTTCATTTCGAAAATGTCTAGAATTATATTTATTGAGTTTAAATTTAAATTTAAACTTAAATGAATAATGTCTGAAAACACGAACATGTTCAAAGTCTTCTTTCTTCTTATTATTCTTTTCTATTACGAGTAGTATAAACGGAATCCTAGACTTTGACTGTCGCATTTTTTATTTTATATCAATGTAAAGCTTATTAGTGCTGACGTCATCGCTTATGGCAATGATCACATCCGTCGTTTCAACTAATATTTTATGAAAGGAAGCTACATCCATCTGTTATTTATAACAAATTTATATTTGCAGCTTAATTCAGTTTCGTATCTTCTATGCATGTCCACCTTATTTATGAATACTAAAATCTATTTTTAAAAAATAGGATAGGATAAGTTTGAGTTATTTTTTAACGAGGAAATTTTACTTTTCCCCCATTTAACTTTATTTGTTTGATAAAAAAAATATAATACCTTAAATAGCTAAAAAGTTAAGAACTAAGATGGCATTTACTTTTTATTTGAAAATTGAATAGAAATAATTTAGTATAAAATCTAAAAAATATATAATGAATAATATGTTTGCCTTCTATTTTTAGTGTTAACTTGTTTGTTTTTACCAATAAAAATTTATATTTTAACATATATGTCTAGTTGATGTTGAATGTAATATTATTTAGATAATTTTTATGTGATACCATTTAAACAATGTTTTAAGTTTATAAACTTAAAAACAAATATAATACCTAATTAATTTAAAATGTTAGATTGAAAATTTGAACATGATAAAAAAATTATAGACTTAAAAGTGAAAAAAATGTTAGCATATGAAAAAAAAATAATGTAAATATATAAACTCTTTCATACAAACTGATGTATCATAAAATGAATTAATAAAAATATATATAAAGTCAATTTAAGATATGTTCTATAAACAAAATAATTGACATGTGAATGAATGAATTATGTCAAATCAGTTTGTATATCTAAAACCCGAATCAGATTTTTTTTGATTCATTGGTTTTCAATTATCTAAGTATTATTATTATACAATACAATCATATAAATAAATAAAAAGTCCAATCCATTTTTACTCAACGTAGCGTTGCAACACAAATCACACATGTTACCATTCGCCAAGCCTGAGAAGTATGAAACACGCCTCATCAATGGCCCAGCCAGCACTGGCCACCCCCAAAATGTTCAAAACAATTCCCCCCTAAAATTAAGTTTTTTATAAACTTACAGTTACACCCAAACACAGTGTATATGTTTTATAAAATACCTAATTCAAAATAATGTCCAAAAAAATAAAAATAAATAAATAAGGCCCATGTTATAGAAATTTAATTAAACTCATTACATGTAAAAAAATTGTAAAGCAAATATTTTTTTTACAAACTTAATAAAATATGGTTGTGATGTAGGACAAATCCATTATTAACTTAGGAATTCTATTCTAAATGGTTTTTAATTTAGATTACCTTTAAGAAATTAGGATTTTTATGGGTTTTTTTTTTTTTTNGATGGCATTTACTTTTTATTTGAAAATTGAATAGAAATAATTTAGTATAAAATCTAAAAAATATATAATGAATAATATGTTTGCCTTCTATTTTTAGTGTTAACTTGTTTGTTTTTACCAATAAAAATTTATATTTTAACATATATGTCTAGTTGATGTTGAATGTAATATTATTTAGATAATTTTTATGTGATACCATTTAAACAATGTTTTAAGTTTATAAACTTAAAAAAAAATATAATACCTACTTAATTTAAAATGTTAGATTGAAAATTTGAACAAGATAAAAAAATTATAGACTTAAAAGTGAAAAAAATGTTAGCATATGAAAAAAAAATAATGTAAATATATAAACTCTTTCATACAAACTGATGTGTCATAAAATGAATTGATAAAAATATATATAAAGTCAACTTAAGATATGTTCGATAAATAAAATAATTGACATGTGAATGAATGAATTATGTCAAATCAGTTTGTATATCTAAAACCCGAATCAGATTTTTTTTGATTCATTGGTTTTCAATTATCTGAAATATTATTATTATACAATACAATCATATAAATAAATAAAAAGTCCAATTCATTTTTACTCGACATGGCGTTGCAACACAAATCACACATGTTACCATTCGCCAAGCTTGAGAAGTATGAAACACGCCTCATCAATGGCGGAGCCAGCATTGGCCACCCCCAAAATTTTCAAAACAATACCCCCCTAAAATTAAGTTTTTATAAACTTACAGTTACACCCAAACACAGTGTATATGTTTTATAAAATACCTAATTCAAAATAATGTCCAAAAAAATAAAAATAAATAAATAAGGCCCATGTTGTAGAAATTTAATTAAACTCATTACATGTAAAAAAATTGTAAAGCAAATATTTTTTTTTACAAACTTAATAAAATATGGTTGTGATGTAGGACAAATCCATTATTAACTTAGGAATTCTATTCTAAATGGTTTTTAATTTAGATTACCTTTAAGAAATTAGGATTTTTATGGGTTTTTTTTTTTTTTTTTTTTAATTTGTGTTAGTATCATTTCTTTTATTTGATTTATTTAACACTATTGACAATATTGGTCTTCAAAAAAATTAAAATGCATCGAAAACAATTGTATTTACATTGAATAAAACGAAATTATAAATAATGATTATGTTTATTGATATGTTGAAAATTATAAATTATATCATTTTAAATGTAGAACCTTAGGTCCAGCCTAAGATGAACATAAAAATGCAAGTCTAGGCCCAACATTTAGGTTCTTCGAGCTACTACCAATAAAATATTTGAGTAATTTATTTTATAAAAGTTTAATAAAATATTTAGGTTCTTCGAGCTACTACCAACATTTATTTCTATTTCTATTAAACCTTTATAAAACAAATTACTATTGCTTATGTGTTCTATATAATAATAATAATAATAATAATAATAATAATAATAATAATAATAATTCTCTAATCATTATGTCTTGATATAAATTTATTAAGGACACCATTGGACCAAGGTTGTAAAATATCATTTTAGTTTAATGTAATGAATCCAAAAGTGAATATATATGGTCTTGACCAAATTTATATTAGGATGTTCTGATATAAATATAAATATGTGTGGTAAGTTTGGATTTTGTTTTTGTAAAACCCCATTTTTAATTCTAATATATTTATTACATATTCTTTGTGATTTTTATTTTTATGCAAAGGGATCTATTAGTTTTAAAAAAATTTATTAGGAGTGAAAATGAAAGGAATAAGAGCTATTAGGTTTGCACATAATGGTTTAAATCCTAAACAAAGGGATGAAGCATGTAATCTATTTAGGGGTGAAAATCAAATCGAGCCACTCGCGAGCCACTCAATCTATACTTGACGTTGGCTTGAACTCGACTCCGCATTAGTCGAGTCGAGTTCGAGTAGTTAATCGAGTAAAACTCGACTCAATATATTCGTGAGTATTTCCAAGCTCGATGGTTAAGTTAACAATTTTTAAAGTAATGGGGGTCATACGTAATTTAAAAGTTATAAAATTTGCAGATCCACCCCTGTTAGATGAGCTTGAAATCAAGTTCGAACTTGAACTCAATTAAAACTTGAATAAAACTCGACTAAAAACTCGAAAAAAGCTTGATTATACGAACTTGAATTCGAACTCGATTTCCAATTTCAAGTACTGAGTTCGAGTTTGAACTTGATTTCTCAGGTTCGATCGGCCTTGAACTCGAACTCGAACTCGGTACTATAGAGATTAAGTTGAGTTCGATTTACCAAATACTCGACTTGATTTGATTTCACCCCTAAATCTATTAGATGCAATCTATTCCTTTGATTTTGCATTTAGCTTGCATATGATGAAAAGTATATTGGCAATTACTAATGAGTTGTCACAAGCATTACAGAGAAAAGATCAAGACATTATAAATGCTATGGCCTTAGTCAAAGTCTCCAAAACAATGGTTACAATTGTTGAGAGATGAAGGATGAAAATCTTTGTTGAGTGAAATTTCTTCATTTTGCCAAAAACATGATATTGCCATTTTGAATATGGATGATATGTTTGCAATTCAAAGGCGGTCACGACAAAGAGTTGAGCACATGAAAAATTTGCATCACTATCGAGTTGAATTGTTTTATACAGTGACAAATATGCAACTTCAAGAACTTAACACTCGTTTCACTAAGGCTAGTACTGAGCTGCTTCTTTGTATGACATGTTTAGATCCAAGTATTTCATTTCTGCTTTTGACAAGCATAAGTTGATCCGTTTTGCCAAATTTTATCCAACAGATTTTTCTGCACTTGAGTTAATAGTACTTGAGAACCATACTAGGACTTATGTTATTAACAGGCGTTCTTATAATGAATTTTGCTGACTTAGAAGGAATTGGTGATTTGGCTAAGATTTTAGTTCAGTTTAAAAAAGACATTTTGTATCCGTTGATGTATAAGCTTGTGAAACTTGTATTGGTTTTACTAGTTGCAACTATGATCGTTGAAAAGACTTTTTCTTCAATGAATCTTGTATAAAGTTGGTTACGCAATCGAATGGGAAATCAATGGATGAATAATTGTTTGGTCACCTATATTGAGAAAAATGTATTTGATACAGTTGATGATAAGATAATTATCCAACGTTTTCAGAATATGAAAATACATCGAAGACAATTGTAGAAAAATTGTTTTATTTTTACAAAAATTGTGTTTTTTGAAGATATTTATTCGTATTTTGTAACTTTTTGTTGAAGCTCATCATAATGAAAAAAAAAAGTATGACTATGATTGGTTTTAATTTTTTTTTTGTTTATCTTTTGCCCCCATCGAGTGAAATTCCTGGATCCGTCACTCTCTGTGTGTGTGTATGAGAGAGAGAGAGTATAAAATAATTCTTTTATCCAGACATCCTGATATTAAAGTACCCACTCTGCGGTAAGAAATAGGAATTCTCTCGTTAACCCTATCATCAGTCAATACCAAAGGAAATGCTTTTAGTCTTTGAGTCACAGGAGGATGCTCTAGAATAACTATTTCCCGGAGGCAGATTCGCAATAAGGGCTTGGCTCTGAACCAGCGAACGAAATAAGGGTGAGCCTTCTTATGCTTGTAATAATAGGATCCAAGATAATTTGAATCCGTCTTACTTCTACGCTCACCGATTGAAATAGCTTCTTACACCTATGTAAAACCCCCCCTAGTCGGGTATTTCTTAAGTATCCCTTAGCCATTGAGAACCTAGAAAAGACACGCCTAGGAAATGAGTTTGTTTCAAAACCTATACTTTTGTTTGTTTTATCTTTTTTTTTTTTCTTAAATATATTATTAAACATCCCATATCCACAAAATGATTCAAGAAATTTAGCTTCCTATGGAGTTAATAAAATAAGTATATAATATCATTTACTAAAATCATTTAACCTTTTTCATTCATTTGACAAGGAAATAGTCATACTAGGTTTATTAAAACATATTTACTTCAATATCCATAAACCAAAAACCATTTGATATTATTTTACATCAAAACTCAAAACATAGCAAAAACATTCCTTCATGCGCATGTCATTCTCCAGTAGCCTCTCCTAGCTTCAAGCTTTAATCCTTACTTGCAAATCATTTTAAAAATTTCTTGGGGTGAGCGCTAATCACTTAGGGTGTGTTTGGCTTATTATTTCTACCCATATTCCTAATCCTATTCTCCAAATATTATTTGGCACGTTATTCCAGAAATATTACTATATTTTTTAATTACTTTTAGACCCCTTAAGTTTATTAATTTCATTAAATACCCCCAAAAAAAAGTTTAAAAATTAACAAAAATGCCCCCATCAACCCATACTTGCCAGATTCTGGCAACCACCGTTGGTGGTAGCCGGAATCTGTACAACAGCCTACACCATGACTAGAACTTGCCAACAGTTCACAGATCTGGCCGTCAGCGATGGCCAAAGAAATGGCCGTCGTTCTTGGCCATTGTTGACTGAAAACGACGGCCATATCTTTGGCCTTTTTCGACTGTCGACGGCTACATCTGGCCGTAGATCTAGCCTTTTTCGGCTAGATCCGTGGTGGATTTGGCTAGAAAAGGCCATATCGATGCGTCAAGACACAGATCCGACCGGTCTGTGTCGTAACGTAGTTTTTCGACCAGATTCCGACGGTGGTGGCCAGAATCTGGCATTGCGGGTGGTGGGGGTGTCTTTGTCATTTTACATGTTGGGGTGTTTAATTAAATTAGCAAACATAGGTTTTTTTTTTTTTTTTTTTTTTTTTAATTTTACCTCGTAATACTCCCCTATTCAACTACCCAATATTATTCCCAAAATCCTATTCAAAATAATAAACCAAACACGCCCTAAGTAAGGGAATATGACCATTTATAAACTATTAAGGTTCATTATACAGGCATATTACTTAGGATTTTACCTACCTACAAGACATGACCTTCATTCATTGACATTATCAAGTTCATAAAACATGTCATACACTTTGGACTTTCCTCATAAACATAAATCATAACATAACTATACATAATATAACATAGAACATATATGACTTATGCAATATTCATAAACATGACATGCCTATTTCTTTTGTCTATGTACTTGACATTTTTTTTAGTCTTTCTTATCCGATCGGATTCATTTGAACCATTACCTAGTTCTTGGTCGTCACCCCAAAGGACTCATGATTTTCACAAAGATTCCATTCCTCTGATCTGGTTTACACCTCAAGAGACTCATGAAATTAATTCTTTAACATTTCATAAGTCAACTAAATAAGCTATATGCATTATCATCATGAATGCAAACATATGGGATAACATCTCCCACGCTCAATCATACTATTCATTCATTTAACATGTACCCTTGGCCAATTGCACAATTCATCCATAAATTCTGCAAAACTCCTTGACATGAATATTTTCCTATTAAATTCATTAAATTAATTCATTCGATTTCTCATAAAACACAAGGAACTTCAACAGTAAGATTATTCAGTGGTTTATTAGAAATTACAAAAATGATGAGAATTTTTATTAAGGAGGCGGATGCCATACAATTCGTCACGTTTCAAGAAAGTTTTTCCTCATCTTCCAATTCAAATTGATTCCTGGCTAAAACATAAAAGTTTTAGGTCTATTTCTCAATTTAATACTTCAAGAATCAGCTCAATCCGAATTTTACAACTTCAATTATGACTAATTCAGCAAAGCATGTATAGTATAAGTCTTAAAAAGCCAAATCTATATTCTATTCATTTTTAACCATGTCACATTCGTTTGTACATTCATAATATTTTCCACATCACTCTAAATATAAAACACCATAAAAACCTCCCTTTTTACAAAACCAAAATGTTGCAAGACATCATCCAACTACAAATCTCTTAATTGGCATAATCATTCTCCATCTGACATACACCAATCAACACACACATTTAAACAATCCATAACAAAAACATAGCATCACACTCAAATTAACATAAATAAATGTAAGTTTCATCAACCCTAGGTGTTATCAATTGTAGTCATAAGGGAGATTTTTTTTTCCTTACCTTAGTATTCAAAGCACAAAGACACTCCACCTTAGCTCCAAAGGTTCAACCTTTCTACTTTATACTCATAACTACTTATGAATTTCTCCTTTAACTAAAAATCACAACAAACTAGGGTTTTAAAACTCACCTTAAACCCTGAAATTGAAGTTCTTTAAGTGTCGATGGTGATCTCCTTCGAAAATCAACTTGAAATCCTATGAAAATTTTGAGAGAGAGAGCTTGAATTAAAAGCCTTTAATGGAGGAAGATAAGACTTGAAGAAGAAATTTGGTGTTCAAAGAGTGTTGGCCGACTTAACCAAAAAAAAATCTTATAAACATTTCATTTTTTTAATTTTCAAATCGGATTGGCCATCAAAAGTTAGATATAAGGGTCATTTGGTATAAATTTTGCATATAAGGGCATTTTGGTTATTTCTACTACAACATAATTATTACACTCCTTTATTGCCATTTGACTTCTCTTTTCTACTTGGTGACCAACTAATTCCATAATATAATTAATTACTTTACTCATAACACACTTTTATGGATACTTGATTCCTATAAATTATTGTGAAAAGATCATTATACCCCTTGGGAACCGTTTATGCCGTTTAACCCTACTAATCCCCTTCATGACCCTTTAACCATATTTCTTATCAGTATCATCAATTCCTAACACTTTACAACATTCACGTCTCATAATGCATGCAAAATGACTATTTTACCCTTTCATTGATGAAAAATCCTTTTAAGGGTAGAATTACATATCTTATAGCATCGAAACGCTGACGCGGGGTTTACAGCCTACGTGTAGCGCTAGGTAGGAATGTTGATTAGTTTGGGGGTTCGCTAGCTACTAACCCTCGGGTAGGGTAGTCTTTTTGAAAGAGGAGGAAGTGTGGAGTCTTTTACATTATCTTTTGTAGAATCTTCATCCATGTAAGAAAATCAGTCTGTAAGGAAGCTTTAGTTCTACTTCTCTTGAAGCGTCATACCCTTCGTGCTAGTTTCCCTATCCCGAATCTAAGGGGGAGCTTGATTCACAGCAAAGACTTATGATCATGGGAAAAATTTTCCTCATCAGCCAAGGAATGAATGGGGTAGCTTCCTCTCTACTAGGCTAGGAATATGAAGACTTAAATTTAAAGAATTAGAAACTGTGGAACCTTAGTACTTCTGAATCCATGCCTTTTCTTAAGGGAGTTTACATTGCCCTTTGACTTAGAGTGACTGCTTCTATCGAAGTTCTAAGATTACCACTTTGGTCACTTTATTCCCGTTAGAATTGGATTTCTTTACCCCAAAAAATGGATTTTTTACTTGCTTTGAGAACTAATTAACATAGTTTTTGAATTCGATAAAAGACTTTCCAAGGAAGACTGAATAAGATTTTTAAATGGATTCTCTGATCAATAGACATGGAAATCGGCCCAAACCTAGCCCTACAATCAAGGATTGTAGGATGAATATTCATCTTAACAGCTTCCAGGTCCTGTACATTAACTGTAACAACTTCCAAATACTTAAACTTGGTCCTCATAGACATAAATCCCTCTTTTTTTTTTTGCCATTGGTTGTTCATTCGACTGTTTTCATTGAGAAGCTCTTGTTGAACCAATTCAAACTATTTCTTCATCATACTACACCCAAAATCAATAATATCCATACAAATTTAAAGGACGGTAAAAGCATAGCTTTTGTGAGTTTCTCTCTAAGTTGGAGATCCCAATATATGCTTTCTTGCAGCCTGCAATGTTTGTTTTGAAATCATATTAGATCTTCATTTAGGTTTGCCATGGCCCATGGGTTATGCATAATCATGGTTTAGGGAGATGATGAAAAATGTTGTGAGTATGGCTCTTTAAGAGTGTAAATGGCTTTAGTGTGTTCTTAATGAAGAAGGTACTGTAGTATAGATATAGAGGAGAGATCCAACAGATGAATGATGATGAAGAGGGTGAAAAATGGTGAAGTTCAGGCTTGTTTTAGGTTGAACAAGATGTTTTGTTTGTGCTCAAGGGATGGTTTTCTATTGGTTTGAAAATTTCAAACTTTTCTTACCACTACACAATGAAAAGGCAACAGTAACTTTACTGTTTTAAAATAATTTTTGGATAATACTAGGCTGACAAGCCATTCTTATTAATTTTTTCTCATAAACACGACGTGTCAACTCATAATGGGTTCTGTCCATCCATCCGTATTGCATTTGTGAGAGAAAGTTAGTAAAAAGTATTTGTTAGCCTATCTTTATTCATATTTTTTTAATTTATAACTAAAAAGACAAATTAGTGATTTATGTTCACAGACAAAGTTGAGGATATATTCATCAATTCATCATAACAATGTGGGTATAGTAGTAATTGTCTATGCTGACATTATATTAAACCATTACAACTAAAAGTCAAATAGTAAAAAATAAAAAAATGTTAATATCTAAAACCAAAGGTCGGAAAAAGTATATTCACCAAAGTTTAGGTTGAAAAATGTCATTCAACCGTTTAAGTAATTAATATTTAATATAAAAGTTGCAACCTTAAATTACTTTTTTTTGAAATTTGGTTATCTTTTTAAAGAGAAAATCTACCCTACCACTATGATTCAAGGGCATCATAGTGAATTAATCCCTGGGCCTTCAAGATAATGATCATATATGCTTTTAGTGGTCATCTTTATTAGAAGTCAAGGTAAATCAAACTCCTGAATAATACCTTCAAGGATGCGTTTGGTTCATATAATGTTGTATCATAGGGGATGTTATGTTAATGAAAAAGATATATTATCTTGAAAATTACTGAGAATGTTTAAGGAAATGTGTTTGGTTGGTTTAAAAAAATTGGTGAGTAGGTTATACTTATATGTTTGGTTGGGAGGATAAATGAGTGGGTATGTTATATAGATTATTAAATTGCCCTCCTTTTTAAATTTTAATATAATAAATTTTTATTATTATTTTTTAAATAATTTCTTTTAACCCCCTAAATTTGAAATTTTGCTAAAACACCTCAGCCATATAAAACTTTAATTTGTAACAAAATCACCTTTATCCATCCCAAGCCACTGCTGTCAGTTAGCCACCACCGACAATCGACGGAATGGCGCACGACCGATCGTATATGGCTGGCCGTGCGCTGGCAAAGCCCAAGTTGAGTTCAACTAAGTACTGACATTTATGTATTTTAAAAATAGATAGAGAATTCTTTTCATTGAACATATTTGAAAATTTTATAAAATTTAAAGAGATTTTAATATTTTAGGATATATTTTTAATGATTTTTATAGCTTAAATTCTATAGCTCCAAATTATAACGATTTTTAGGAGCTATTGTAAGTATTACTACAATAGCCTTAAGATAACTATAGTTGTTTTTTTATAAATAAATTAAAAAAAAAAGCACAATTTAGTTAGAAACTTTTTAGATGCAAAAGGGATAATAATTAGATTTTTAAGAGTTGATTGTGTCAAACCCCTCTCAAAGGCTAGTAAATTAACGACATTCAGTATGCTAGATATTTAAAAGTGGTGAGATGGCAACATCTGATTGGTCAAATAAAGATAGGGCAAAAATCTTCAGCTACTCAGAAAAATCTCTCCGAATTAACAAGGTCAAGTAAAATGAAGAAAAAACTAACTTTTAAAAAATAATTATACATAAAGGCGAAAAAATAACCCGTCCAACTCGGCTTGTGGTGGGTTAAACAGAATTGCGGGCCAGGTTAGCTGGGTCTAACCCAACCCGCCAACAAGCAGGCCCGTCTCTTTGGCCAGAAGGGTTGGCTTAGCCCGGCCCGCCAACTCTAACCTAGCGGGTTTTTGTGCGGGTTGGCCCAATTTTTTTTCTTTTTTGTAATTTTTTTAGCTAACTTTTCAAATATCAATAATTCAATTCAATTAATTTTTTTTTTGTTAACATTTCAAATATTAATTCAATTTTAATACAATTAAATTGTAATATAAGAAAAATTAGATTTATTCATTTATCAAAAAATAAAATAAGAAATTACAACAATTATGGCCTCGTTAAAAACTTTACCAAGAAAAACCCAATTGGGACAAAAACTTGATAAGGAAAAAAGAGTGCAATAATTGACAATTAATTTACAAATTATAAAGTTACAATTTATAAAACAACTAATATGAGGGACCTCCCTCATTTGTATAATCTAAATTACAAAATTGAAATGATTCTATTAAAGTATTGTTGACAACCTCGTATTGATCCTAATGGTGTGACTGTTCCCAATCTCGAGGACATGTGAGAACTTCTATCACTTTTGGTGAAAGTTTAGTCCTCTTGTCATTTAAAATTGAAATATTTGTTCGAATGAGACGGTTGAGACAATAACAGAGAAAAGATTTAGGGCAAGTCTTGATAATACAGGAAAAATACATTTTTTGGGTTTTAAATATTCTAAGACATCAAAGTTGGCTCTTTGTTGTGGATTTGTTGGCAGCACGTCAGGGGTTCCCAATGTTAGGAAACGATCATTTATGGCAACGGAAAACAAGATAATTTACATGATAGATCGTTCCTTAGAACCAAGATCAGGGCACAAAAATTACAGTTTATACATTATAATAGAATCTGCAGAAAGATCAATTTAAAGTTTAGAAATCATACGCACGTTTGGAGGCTCCTCCAATCTTGTCTCTGAACATATTTCGCTATCAACCCAAGAGTAGGATCGAACCAATGTAGTCCATACGAAGACAATTCCAAGGAACTAAAGTGGGATTTGCTAGATCCTCTTTAGCCTTTAAGAACCAAGAAGAAATTAATCAAAAAAATTTCCCAAACAAAAGGAATCTGGCATGGGAGAGAATGAAAAGGGGGCTGGAGTTTTGTTTTGAATGAAAAAATAAATCTCTATTTTATTTCACAAAGTGTTAGTGCAACACTATACCCCATTCCACTATGGAATGGGCTTGAGCACCAACCCAAACAACTCCTTGTATCCAAACAGCCCCTTTAAGATATTTTATTTTAATTATCATTATCTCAATTAAATTAAATTAATATATATAATATATTAACATTTAACAATAATGATAATTTGTTTAAATATATGCGAACACATATTTAAACGTAATTTCACTTATTTAATTTTAACATCAAATTAAATAAAGGCTACAACCTTAGCAAATTTAATTGCACTGTGAAATTATTAAAATACCCTTTCGCCTAAAAAGGGCGAAAACGTCTTTCTTATAAACTGGTTCTTAAATTATCTTCCATGTGTGTGACCCGTAGGCTCCTTATCATATCGATAGTGTGTAGTATTACGATTAACACCAATTAATCGTCTCACTACACACAGACCAAGTTTGGCCCCTAGCAAGACATCATGGCCACTCGATAGATTCAGACTCAGTGAAGCAGCTACCTGTCAACAATATGGTTACCGTACAATCCGATCCTTCTATCATTCGTTATCTCGACGAGACCGGGGCATAGAAATAGTGTCAACCAAATATATGCATAGATATATTTAAATATAATCTCACTCATTTAATTTTAATATTAAAATTAAATATAGAAAACAACCTCAGCAAATTTAATTGCACTGTGAGATTACCAAAATACCCTTTCATTCCGAAAGATGAAAATACCCTTCTCTCAAATTGATTCTTAAATTATCTTCTAAGTGTGTGACCCGTAGGCTCCTCATCATATTGGCAGTGTGTAGTATCGCGATTAACACCAATTAATCGTCTCACTACACACATACCAAGATTGGTCCCTAGCAAGGCATCATGGCCACTCGATAGATTCAGATTCAGCAAAACTGCAGTCTATCAATGATATGGTTATCGTGCAATCAAATCCTTTCATCATTTGTTATCTCATCGAGACTGAGGTACATAAATAGTGTCAACCTCAGATATTCTTAACATGTTTGTATTTAGTTAATAGACCAATGACTGGAATAAGAAATTGGATTGAGCCACAACTCAATCCCACTATGGCTATAGATTTAGTGTAATTGTTATTTACTGAATTACCAAGTGAGATAACTTTTCCCGTATCCAAGAGTGATGAATCCTTTGTTGATCCACCATAGTCTCGATACACTTCTCAACGTAGCCAATTACTACCATATTGATAGCTCTAAATAGGGCTAAGTTAGGCTAGTGTCAAACTACACCAATCAGTGCACAAGGTGCTCCGGTGATCTCAAGTCTAAGGTCACATGCAGTACCATCCATTAGAGGATTTATTCCATAGACACTAGGGTTACCATCCATATGGAATCCTCTGGTGGGCCTGTCTAGTGAACTTGCCTCTAGCAAGCACCCATCTGTTATCTGTGTCCTTGGTTAGAATTATACTCAGGCTATAGACGTTTCTAGAATGGCCACCATATGTGATCATAAGGTTCTCATTATCAAGATTTGAAACACTTGATACCCACGTCACGATTTTACCATCCTAAGGACATATATCATTACATATAACTATGATTTACATGATATAAAAGAATATGCCTTTTATTGATAAACAAACATTTATTACAGAGTAAATTTTACAATAATGGATTGGCTCTAGGCATCTACTCTAACCCCAGAACCACGACTAGCTGCGTTTCACCAACACAATCCCAACATGTATGAATTCTACAAGTAGATAGTCTGTTTCGTCACTGCCAAGGGGCGATCAACACCTTTAACTTTACAGGCAGCACTCCATGCACGAGCGTGAGTCTCGCGGGCAAATAAACCCCAGGAGGCAGCCAGGGAAGCAGCTGTTGAGGGAAACCAAAGGCGACGGCCACCATCGAGAAGGTCGGCGGTATCCCCAGCATCAACGTACCGATTTTAACCCACGCCCAAGGCAAGGTCAATCTTCATAGGCTTGCGAAGCGAGTCATGTGTGTCAATCTGGCAATGACCAACATTCCGTTATAACTGACGTCACGAGCAACGCACTGATGAGCATGATAACACATATCAACCTATCCATCATGACTTGACCTCACACATCAATGCACACACCGAAGGAGCTTCACAAGCAATAGACTTGTGGACTCATTTGCTCGAGGTAAGGCTTAACAGAGCCAGCCAAGGCAATCAAGATGAAGACTTAGATCGCATGTAGAGGATGCTTGACGATCTAAGAGCTCGCCAGAACAACCTAGCAGAAGAAGTAATAAGTTCCCCCTTTACAAAGGAAGTTCGTCAGGCCCTACTCCCACAAGGGTTAATTGCATCGAAAAGCAAGTTTGACGGGAGAGAGGACCCTAGAGACCACCTCAACAACTTCAATGACCTGATGGAGCTACACCAGGTCAGTGATTTAGCAAAATGCCAGTGCTTCGTAGTCACATTAGTCGGAGATGCCAAGAGGTGGTACAAGAGGCTCAAGGCGAACTCCATCAACTCCTGGCAACAATTCTTGTTGCTGTACTTACAGTAATTTCAGGCGAGGAGGCAGTTCGCGATGCCGCTTAGCTATTTGAGCAAAATTCTCCAAGAGCGAGATGAATCATTGACCTCGTATTTAATGAGGTTCTAGAATGAGTAGGCAAAAGTCATTGACGCCCCCGAAGAATCCATTCAAACTCTGCTGATTGCATGGATCAAACCTCACACGGAGTTGTGGAAAGAGCTTCAGAGTGAAGAACATGTGAGCCTGGCCAAATTCTACTAGATGACCGCGAAATACCAGCAAATAGAGAGCTCGTTGGCAGCACTAGCCAGAAGCTCAACTTGGGGGGTCCTGGACAGGAGACAAGATTGCCCCTTAGATAAGCGGGGGATCAAGATCGCAACAGGTCCCAGAAGAAGCAGAGGGTAGATAA
Organism: Pistacia vera; assembly: GCF_008641045.1. Lineage (NCBI taxonomy): Eukaryota > Viridiplantae > Streptophyta > Magnoliopsida > Sapindales > Anacardiaceae > Pistacia > Pistacia vera. The sequence goes on from NW_022196378.1 coordinate 1,443,103, forward strand.
CTGTGATGACATGCAACCTTTCCCGCGGTATGCGTAATACACCCCCCTCATCACTCAAGACATCGCCCACATCTACGAAGTGTCCCAAGTGGTAAAGAGACCACCGCTTCAGAAAGGATGAGGGGACCCCAGACATAAGAGATCAGTATAAATATTGTCGGTACCATAGGGATGTTGGGCACAACACAAATGATTGTCGAGCCCTGAAAGACATTGTCGAGCCCTGAAAGACGCCATTGAAGACTTGATAAGAAGAGGCCACTTGAAAGAATTTGTGAAGGCAGAACCAGCTCACGAAAATCCTGGCGAGTAAAGTAGCCAGGCCCCAGGACAGGTTCAGGTTCTAGCCTAACAGGCTCAACCAAACCCCAACGAAGTCTTCATGAATATGATCTATGGAGGACCCGACATATCGGGGAGCTTGTAATGCCCACATCAAGGTAAGTGGCTTTATTTATGCCCTAATACCCTTAGTTGAGTTTTGTTAAAGTTATCTTGAACAAGTGTGAAGAAAATTCCTTAAAACTTCATTAGGAGTAAAATGATCATTCCACTCATAATTAGATGAAAGAGTGGGGAATGAAAAGAAGTAGAATAACATGGAGAAGTTAATAAAAATGAGGGCATTCTTGTAATTGACTAAGGGACATAGATGGAATTTTTAGAAAGTGCAAGGGTAAAATGGGAAACTATATATAGTATTATGTAGTAATAAGAGTTCAAGGATTGAAACCCTAGCCACTCCACCCATTGTTCACGCCACCTTCATCCCAAATTCTCTCAATTTTTCTTCCACTAATTTCAAGGAAATTCATAGGATTTCGGCTAGATTTTAATAGATTTTCAATCCTAAGTATTCAAAGGTAAGATTCTTGCACCAAGATGTGAGATTTAATTTTAAAGTTTAAATTCTTTTGGTTTTATATGCTTAGGGTTTAAGAGGTAAGTAGAATTCTACCAAAGAGAGATTATAGTGTTAGAATTGCTCAAATTCAAGGTAAGTAAATCCAACTTTAGCTTTGATTGGATAAATACTTTGTGTAGAGAAATTTCTTATATGTTGTATGTGTGTTTGGATGATGAGAATTATGGATTGAAATTGAGATTTTTTGATATGTGAATATCATGGCCATGAGAAGTGATGTATTAGTATGTGTTGAGTTGATGAAATTTTGGATGAAATATGGAAGAATAGATGTGGAATGGTGGAGGATGAAATTCGGCTAGGTTGATTGTAGGCCTTAGGGAATTTTTACTCCAATTTTGGTGGCTTGAGAAATATGTGGAAGTGTAACCAATTTAGGGTTTGTATGTGCATGTAAGGTTGTTTGATGAAATGTCAAAGAAAGTGCATATATATGAGTATGTTAGATTATTACTTTGTTATGGAAATGTTGTTGGTAGAGAATACTAGTTCCATAATGATATTTTTATGTGCCATAATGCATTCTTACATTTAAACATTTGCATTTAGAAAGAATAGCAAAGAATGAGCATATTTACATGCACATATACATGTATGAGAACATTAAAGAATAAAGAGAAAGAAAGAAAAGAAATTCATTGTAGAATCATTATCTAAAGAACATAATTAAAGAATACCTCAAATCTGAAATTTATTTAAAGAAATATAAAAAGATAAGAGAAGAGAAGGTTGTTGCGATGGGGAACCTGTAAGTGACAGAGAAGAAGAATAGCCTCGCATGCACGCCGCCTGTAGTGAGCGGCCTAAGAATAAGAAAGAAGAATTTGTATAGTCCGTAAGAAGTGCATGTAGATGAGGAATATACCCAAGAAAGAATTTGAGAATACACTCAGACGGCCAGGGTTCCAACTCCATGCCTCAACCAAGTTTGATCGGCAAAGGAAAGAATAGAAAAGAAAAGAAAGAAAAGAATAGAAGAGAAGAAAAGAAAGAATAGAAAAGAAAAGAAAGAAAGAATAGAAAAGCAAGAAAAACAGAAACAAAAGAATAGAAACAGAAAAAAAGAAGAGAAACAGAAAAGAGAGAAAAGAAACAGAAAAAGAAAGAAACATAGAAAAAGAAAGAAAATAGAAAGGAAATAGAAAAACAGAAAAGAAAATGCATTGCATAGAAAAATTTTATGCATTTGTGCATATGAATCATGCCACTTCCACTACCCTGAGTTTGTTTCCCTATTTGTGCTTACATATCGGCAAGTGAGAAACTAGAATTTTAGAAAGAGCAGAGAAGAATTGAGAAGTTTGGTGTAAGGAAAGAAAATCTAGAATCTGAGTAACGGAGAAAGAATAGAAGTATTGTGGGTTTAATTACTGAGCAATTAGTGCTCACGCCGTTGATTGCGTTGTTTTTACAGGTAGTAGATGAGACGCGATCGGATGGAACATCAAGTAGCGGAGGAAAAAGGCAACACTATCTAACTGTATTTTTGAGTTATTTTTGTGACTTATCACTTGATGTAGAGATTTGTATGTAAAGAAAAATTAGTTACAGGCCTTCTATTTCATAATTAATTATATATATATATATTTATAATATGTTTAGTGAGTTTTACTTATATTTTTCCAAAAAACTATTAGCTAGAAAGAATATTACAGAGCTTGAGATGGGCTCATAAGCAATATGCTTGGGAAGCAAGGACAGATTCGGTCCCTCAAATAATGAGCTACGAGAGGAAGCCACCCAAGTGGCCCAAATAAGAAAGTGAGGTAGTGGGGTTCACAGTCGACGAGTGTGAAACATCCCCATATCATAATCATGACGCAATTGTAATCGCGGCCAGGATCGGTAATGCAAGAGTGTTAAGGGTTATGGTCGACTATGGGAGTGCATCAAACATCATATTCTTGGGAGCCTTCCGAGGAATGGGATTCATAGAAAGGAACCTACGAGCGTGCCCCTTGCCGCTCTATGAGTTCACTAGGAACAGCCTGGTTCCCAAATGTATTTTCGACCTTCCTATAACTCTGGGGGCAGAACCAAAGGTCAGAATAGTGATGGCCGAATTCTTAGTGGTGAACTACCGGACCACGTACAACGTCATCCTTGGAAGGCCAATCCTGGGTGATTTAAGCGCAGTTAAATCGGTGCGCTGCCAAGCGATGAGATTTTCGACTTTCGGGGGGGTCGTGATAATCAAGAGCTGCACCAAGGAATCTCGAGAATGCTATAATCAAGCTATAAACGTCGTACAAAAATGGCTACACTCGAAGACAATGATCATCACAGAATCCAAGCTGAACCTTGGGCCTCTAGAGGACACTATAGATCCTTGCATCCACAAAGAAGAGCCCGCAGCGGGACTGACTGAAGAGTTGCTAGAAATAAGTGTTAGCGAGAAAGATCCAACTCGCATGCTGAAAATCGGTAGCAACTTGACTAGAGAAATTATCAATAATTTGGTCAGGTTCCTAAAGAGGAACCTCGATGTATTCACGTGGGTGCACGCGGACATGGTTAGGATCAGCCCCGAGGTGATGTGCCACAGATTGAACCTTGACCCACAAGGTAGAAAATAAGGGCTATGGATGCAGAGCGCTCAAGGATGAAGTCGACAAACTCCTAGAAATCAACATCATTAGGGAAGTCAAGTACTTGGACTGGGTTGCCAACCCAATCCTAGTCAAGAATTCGAATGGCAAGTGGCAGACTTGCATCGATTTCACGGATCTGAACAAGGCCTGTCCAAAAGATAGTTTTTCGCAACCACAGATCGACCAGCTAGTAGATGCGACATCAGGAAGCACACTACTTAGCTTTGTGGATACATACTCGAGATATAACTAGATCCCCATGTACCAACCCGATAAAGAACATACTTCTTTTATTACTGACTATAAAATCTATTGTTACAGGGTTATGCCATTTGGCCTCAAGAATGTTAGGGCGACCTATTAGTGCTTGGTGAACAAAATGTTTGCCAACCAAATCGGCCGATCCATGGAAGTATATATCGACGACATGCTCGTCAAATCAAAGGTCACCGAAAGTCACATTGAGCATCTAGGGGAAATGTTCGACATTCTCAGAAAGTATCAAATGAAGCTCAATCTGCTAAAATGCGCTTTCAGGGTAAGCTCCAGAAAATTCCTTGGCTTTCTCGTGAACCAACAGGGTATAGAAGCTAACCTGGAGAAAATTCAGGCCTTGCTTGACATGAAAAGCCCGATTGGCATAAAGCAGTTATAGAGCCTAATTGAATGTGTGGCCGCACTCAACAGGTTTGTTTCTTGAGCCACAGACAAGTGTTTACCATTTTAGACCTTGAAGGGGAAGAAGGGTTTCAAATGGATAGAGGAGTGCGAAAGAGCTTTCTAGGAGCTGAAGAAACACCTTGGACAACCCCCCTTACTGTCAAAACCGATCCAGGGTGAGTTGCTACTACTATAATTGTTGGTATCAAAATTCGCTGTCAGCGCGGCGTTGATATGCAAAGAGGAAGGAATACAATGACTAGTGTATTATGTGAGCAAGAGATTGCTCAACGCGGAGACAAGGTACCCAGAGATGGAGAAGCTCGCTTACGCCCTTATTGTTGCCGCTAGAAAGCTGCGACCCTATTTTCAGGCACACTTCATCCATGTGCTAACAAACTTCCTCATGAAGAAGATAATGTAGAAGCCCGAGGCATCGGGTAGACTAATCCAATGGACGAGGGAGATGAGTCAGCACGAAATCAAGTATATCCCAAGGACATCGATCAAAGGCCAAGCCATGGCAGATTTTATATCCGAGTTCTCCTATCAACCAGAGGTCGAGCCAAGCCCGCCAGAGGTAGATACCTTAGGAGAGATCGAGCAATGGAAACAAAAAAATGATGACTTATGGTTGTAGACTCTGTCCATAGATGGCTCTTAAAAAAAAGGGAGCAGGAGTAGGCCTTTTACTTGAAAGTCCAAAGGGAGACCCAATCAGAGCCGTAGTAAGGTGTCCTTGGTCAGAATAATACTGAGGCTACAAATATTTCTAGAATGGAAACCATATGTGATCATAGGGTTCTCACTATCAAGATTTGAAAAACTTGATATCCTCGTCACGGTTCTACCATCCTAAGGGCATATATCAATACACGCAATTATGATTTACATGATATAGAAGAAAATTGCCTTTTATTGATTAATAAACATTATTTTATAGAGTCAATTCTACAATAATTGATTGGCTCTAGGGTACCTACTCTAACACTGGTGAGCTGCCACCTCCTAGCCAAGGTTGAGCGAAGAATATTTAGACTTGGCCTCCCAGTTCATAGTAGCTTTCTGAGCTGAGGATAGATCAGAGTTCATTTTGTTGTTGGCACCCCGATGCTGCACCAAATCCTCCACGACCTCTGCTACCTTAGCTTCCGCCTTAGCCCGAGTAGCCTCGATCGCTTTAAGCTTGTCAAGGAATTCCCTTTCCTTGACTTGGGAGGTCGCGACTTCCCCCCTGAGCCGCTCAAGCTTAGCGCGCCTAACCTCTTTCTCCTTTTCTGTAAGCTCAGCCCTAACTAGATCATCCTCCTTCACCATCTTCGCAGCCTGTCATTTTCGATGGTTTGCATCTAAAGTGTCATTGCATTCCTCGTACACAAGTCTGCTCGCCATGGCAACCTGAAAAGAGAAGACAAGGAGTCAGCAAGAAATAAGAATAACATGCAAAAGAAAAGGGAGCACAAACTACTAGTACCTTCACTGTGTAGCTGTAGGTTAGCCAACATCTGGGAGGGATACGAGTCCCTGATGGTCGCAAATGTTTGCAAGGTGACACAATCCCTGGCCATTGTGGCCCCAACACCGATATGGTCGGGGAGGTGGTCCATTAGCCCGTCGACTGTAGCTTGGCTGCTTCATCTGTCTTGTTACTCTTTGGCTGGGACGAGCCAGGTTTACTCCCCCCAGAAGCACTTGCCTCGCTAGCAAGAGCGGATTTCTTCTTGGCCAAGCCTTTGGCCGCTTCTTTTCAAAGGCCGCCAGCTTGCGTGGCGACCTCTTTGCCCCAACCAATTTGTTGCTCGGGTGCTTTATTTTTTCCTGAGCCTTCAGTTGGCTTGGATGTCTTCTTTGCTGGCCTCTTTCGGGGCTCCATAATGCTTCTCACCAATTGCCTTAGTGGTAATGACGGGCTTCTTCGTGCTTGGCCTCCCCCAAGCTTACCACATGCATGCTTTGAGCCGGCAATGTTCGCAGAGTCTTCATGACGGCTGCAGAGGCAACCATTTTCTTCTTTTTTGGCCTTTTAGTCCATATTTCTGCAAGGAAAAAGGCAAATGAGCTAGCAATCTATTTGCGCAAGAAAGCAAGTGCGAGCAATTAACAACTTAACCTTTCTCCAAAAGTGCTAGAAAATTGGCCTCGTCCCAACAAAAGCCGTACGCTTTCAGGTGAGGAAGCGTAAGAAGTTCGTTAACATTGCACTGATTGTCTGGAAGATGGCTAAAATGCTACAGCCTCTGTAAGCTCGCAGCTGGAAGACAACTCTGCTCGATGTTAACTACAAAAATAAGACAGGACGATCAGTTAGAATGTACAACTCGAGAACAATCCTCGCACGAACGCAGGAAGCTTGAGCCTTACTAGCTTTCGCAGTCAAGACACCAGTCTCCCAAGCTTCGTAGGAAAAGAATTGAGAATCCCAGTGTGGAACTTTCTTTAGGACGTCGACCAGCCTATTGAAATGTACTCTCCTCGATTTGGAAAGGCAGTACGTCTAGTCTTGCCCTTTTTTGAGCCTGTACAAATGGGCGAACTCTTCGACGAACGGCTTGCCTAAGTCAACGATCATGTACATGATATACATCATGATAATGATCACGTAAGAATTGGCCATCAGTTGAAGAGGAATGATGTCGAATCGCCTCAACATGTTATCGATGAAGAAGTGTGAGGTAATGGATACCCCATACCTAAGGAGAGTCTTAGAGGTTGCTACCCATCCATGTTGGGGGATTCTTCTGAGAATATTCTCCCGAAACCATCAAGTTAAGTTGCTGCGCATAGGCCGCTCTTTTGCGTTCGAGATCCCCGAGGGTGATCAAGGATTGTGGTTCTCTTTGTAGCCTATGGGCTGGAGACGGTGGGGATTGGGCCAACTGAATCAAAGCACGATCAGACAAGCCCGCAACGTCAGGGTTCGAGCTTCGAGCGACAAATTCTTCAAAGACATTGGGGGACACATCCCTAAGGGCTACAAAGCCTATCGGCAAATCAAACATTCGATCTATAGTGCGACTACTAGAGGAAAACATGGCTGTAACTTGCTTTAGGTACTTGAAAAAGAAGCGAACATGTGTTAGAACTCGAATAAATTGGCAACCATTCCACACTCGCTTCTATTTTAAGCACCTGAGATAGCTTGCACAATACAACGAAGGTATGTGACCTACCCGGGATACCGACAGCCACCACGTTAAACCCCTTTAAAACCTAAGACTGTCAGAGATGCAACCAAAAACCCTACTAAAACCACTACAGTAGCCATCCTTTGACGTAAAAATCAGAAAAACAGAATAAAATAAGGAAAAGAGCCTTATCTGAATAAGAAAAGTGCTGGGAACTCGTGAGAAAGACCACGACGACGACGTAAGAACAATGGTGAAGGAGAATTAGAGTCAGAATAACTTTCGGAGTGACTATTCTGAGGTTTTTTGTCACCTTTTATAGTGGTTTGCATGAGAGATGAAGGGGCGGAGTTTAATCGTGGTCGTCGACTTACAGTCGATCTTGACCCTTTAATCATCGAGAAATCTCAGCCCATAGATGTGGCCATGTGTTGACTATTTGTGAAGAGCGATGAACCGTCAGATTGCTATAATAATAACCGTCATCGCACGTCGCCTCGACTTTGCGCGTGAATAGCTGTCGTCGCCCACGCTCGACAAAATGTAACTGATAAAGGCTGCTGCATTGAATGCAGTATGACCATGTAGAAGTTACCTATATACCCCGACTGTTCATATTCTGAGTTTTGACAGGTACTATGAGGAATAAAGATCCAAGTGTGAGGTACGTCGGCCAAGCACAAGGTCGATCATGGGGGCCCGGTCGGACACACACTCGGAGACTCATTATTGAAGCTGAGTGATGGGAATGCAAAATGTCATATTTACCCCCCTTAATGTTTAGTCTTTTATATGTATTTGTTGCCTAATCGTACTCATTATTACTTTATTTTGATTTAGGAAGCAAATGGAGGTGTTAATTGCAAAATGGAACTAATTAGGTGAATTCGGACAGTTTCACCACTGCTTTGTAATCTGGGCATAATTCTCTCATCCGAGCTCAGATTGAGATGATTCAAAATTCTGTGGAACGCTAAGAAATATATCTGCAACGTTCATGTTTTGAGTTTGGAGAGATTCTCTTTGCATCAAGGTTTTAATCGGGCTTGAAGTTGACACACCTGCACTGCCAATGTTCTGACTTGTCATGCAAGTCAGTCTATTATTGCATGTTTTGAAGACATACATGCTGCACGAAAATTACAGCTGGAAACACCACTTTCCTATTTTATTAGGACTCTATTTTATTTCCAATTAATCAGATTAGGATAAGTGTTATTTTAGGATATTAGAATTTGTTTAGGAGATTGAGTAGTTTTTCCAGATTTGAATTGGATTTTAAAAGGAGAGATCAGATTAAGTTTTAAGGGGAGACCATGGCTCTCTTTTGGCTTCTCTGCTATTTTCTCTTTTGGGTTTTGATTATGGCCATAAGCAGCTAAAATGTTTGTAACTTGGTCGAAGGAAACGGAGACCTTGGAATCAACCAACTGTGAGATCTAATCTATTTTATTTTAGTGTTCAATTTTCGTGTTTGAGTATTGAATGTTATTCTGTGCATATCTTCATGATTGATGCATTTAATTACTAGGAGACCTACTAGTGTATTATTTGTTGCAATCTACTACTAAGTTTGATATCAAATCCATAATTGTTTGATCCCTCTAACTTGTGAAGCAATTAGGGTTAATAATTCTCTGCGTCACTACTAGGAGGCCTACTAGTGTTTTATTTGTTGCAATCTACTGCTAAGTTTGATATCAAATCCGTAATTGTTTGATCCCTCTAACTTGTGAAGCAATTAGGGTTAATAATTTGCTGCGTCAGGAATTAGTAATCTTAAGAAGAACATTCAACTAAATTAAATACAGCCGCTTGTGTTTGTGTTGTTTAGCTGCATCGATTTCTCTAATTCTTAAGGCTGCCATTAGATTAAATCTTTAGCGCTTGTCTAGGGTTGTTTAATGGTAAGATTAATTAAGATCGCTTGTTTGCTAATTAATTACAATTAAGGAGAGATAGGAAAATAGTTCCAACGGTGAATATTCAAAGTAAGAATTGATTTACTTTTGCATCAATGATCAGTTGTAAGATTCTGATGGTGGATGTTGACAGAGACTAAGTTTTGTTATATTAATTGATTTCGAATTGAATTGTTTTTGTTTTTGGCTAAGATTGGTTTCTGTTTTACTCAAAACCCCCCAGCCTTATTCACATCATCAAGAATTTGGCTAGACATTCTTCGTGGGATCGACCCTTACTTACCCTATTTACAGTTCAGTAGTTAGGTTAGAAAGGTTTTGAATCTTGGTTGCCTACGACAACACACCACCGAGCTGGGCATCAGATCGAGCAATAGTCTTTAAAGCTCGAAACGAGCATCAAACACTAGGGGGCAGATGTTGTGAGTGATTTTTCCGCCAAGCTCGGGCCAACTCGAGGATATAAATCGACCTAGAATGAGCTCGACAACTATGATTGATTGACCCAAGATAAGCTCGTCGAGCTATAGCTTGACCCAACATAAGCTAGTTGCGAACAATTCAAGGATCCTTAGATCACTTCAGATCCCAGATATTGTGGGAATGACCGGATCAACAGTAATCACATGCAATCACAACATCCAATTGCGAGGATATCAGAATTATGATTCAAATCAGTTGTAATCCCCTAAATTTCATTTCTTCCTTTGTACAAATCTTGTATATAAACCCTCTCAGACAAGGAGGAGGGGGTTACGAATTTTGGATAAAAATCACATTATAAGCTCTCATAGCAAATACAAAAACACAGTGGACGTAGGCTGTTAACCTGGCCGAACCACTTGAAAAATCTCTTTGTTCTTAGTTCATTTCATTCATATTCTCACTGATTTTCACTAATCACGCATACATCGGTTCCGATCCTGGCAAGGTCGATCAGATCATGCTGGTTGGTGCAGAATTCTGTATCAACAGTATGTATTGCCAATGGACTAGTAGGATAATACACACTAGAAAGTTTTAAAGTGGATTGATAAAAATTTTTAAGAAAAAAATGAAAATTTTGAGCTATATGCCAATCACTGTCTACCAAATAATGAGGACCCTTATTATTTGCTACAAAATAACTAATTAAATTTGCATAAGGTAAACATGAATCAAGCATTATAAGTACTATTCCATCTAATAGGTATGTCTAATGCAAAAGTTCCAAAAGACATTTGATTTTATACAAGCATCTTGAAATTCAACATTTCTTCTATTACTACTAGTAATCCAAGCTAAAGAATCCATAATTCTATCAATATTATATCTAATTTTTTTCATACCACTTTTCACAATTAAATTTATAATGTGACATGCACAATGTTGGTAAAAAAACTTCAAACTGTCATAAAAAGGAAAATTTATTTTAAAAAAATCTATAGCTCTATTATTAGCACTTGCATTATCTAAAGTTAAACTTATCACTTTTTGAACAATATCATAATCTTCCAAAACTTCAACAATTTTATTATAAATTTGTTGACCACTAGGATCCACATCCATTAATCTAAATCCCAATAAAGATTTATTTAATTTACATTCGTTATCAAAATAATGACTAGTCACACAAATATAATATTGTTTAGCTCTACCACTAAAAAAACGGCGATTAGAGCCACACTAACATGACAACTATGTATTTTATTTCTTAATTCTAATTTCATTTTCCCAAATAATTTTATTAAATCATTTCTAGTTGCAGTTTTAGAATAACTTTTAAATCCTAGAAAAAATGAATTTTTAATAAATCTTTCAAAATATTTATCTTCAGCCATATTAATAGGTTGATCAGTTGCAACAATGTATAAAGCTAATTGTTCCCTATATACATCAAAATTATAATGCCAAGTAGTGCCCATATTAGTTATTTGAGTTTGATTGGTTTCTCTATTTCCATGTTGATTCATATGTTCACTAGCATGCTTTTTTAAAGTACTAGTACCATTACCTGCATCAGCTTTATAAATATTTCCACAATACTTGCATTTTGCTTTCTTCACTTGAACTCCATTTTCTGTTTCGTAAAACTTTTCCAAATGCACCTAAACGTTTGATGTGTGCTTGTTGTCGGTTTTGACTGCAGTTGATGAACCCGCTTCTGCTTGAGATGGAGTTGGACAAGGACAACGAAGACTTCTAGAACCATCAGGAGCTGTAGCAGCATGAGGAAGAAGGGCAAACATTATGAGGTGTATCAGATTCTGAGAATGGGAAAACGAGACTATTTGAATCTACTGCATTTATGTTAGTAAATTTAGGGGGACTAGGATAATTTTCTTCATCATCAAAACTGATGGGATGGAAATATCTATCCATTCTAGTTAAAAAAAAAAAAAAAATTGGATATAGAATAAGTAAAGAATTAAAGAGGGAGAATTGAAATTTGGAAATATGAATTGAAAATTGCAAAAAACTAATAAAAATTAAAATGAGAGCAAATTGACAACAAAGAGATTGAGAGATTTCAATAGAGAAAATGAGAGAATGAGAGAATTTGGGATGTGAGAAAATATGAGAGTTAAGGCCCTATTTATAGAAAAAAATGGGAAAAGAAAATGATCCAAAAGACCTCTCAAACTGCTATATTTTAAGAGTAAAATGGGTTTTTGCAAAAAAAAAAAAATTTAACTTTAATTATTTTAATTTTTTTGTCCAACCTGCCGGGTTAACCTGCGGGTTGAAAACCCCCAACCTGACAAGTTGGATGAGTTTTAAAAAAAAAATATATATATATAACCTATTGGATCATTGGGTTGGCCTATGAAGGCCCAACCTGTCTGATGGGATATATCTGAACTAAGTTAAGATCGATCTACCTAACCCGATCTATTTGTTCCATCTCTTATTATACACAATCCCATAGCCTTACATTTCTCATCGTCTGTTGTGTATTTGGAAAGAGTTTCTGTTCCGCATGGCAGACCCACAGCTACCTATATGGGTAACAAATAGAGATGAATGAACAACGGAGAATGATCCTATGGGACCCACCAAAACTACCTTTCCCCATGCAATCCTCTACCATACACGTATCAGTATCTCACAACTCTCCCTCATAGCGGAGCCCAAACACTTGAACAAAATAAACATTCACAATTCACAAACAAAACAAACTTTGTTGATATTTTTCTCTCTCCTCACGCTTTTCTCGGTGCTTTGATTTCACCAATAATAATAATAATAATAATATTTAGGAAATTCAAAAACAAAACAATCAGGTCTATCTCTCTCTCCCCTTCAAATTCACATTTCTTTTTCTCTTTCTCTAGAAAATTCAAACATGGTTTACACATTTGGATCTGGTATACGCTTTCCTTGTGTACCTTCAGTTTACAAGTCCACTCAATCAAGTTGTTGCTTCAATGGTGACTGTCGGAGTTCAAGTCTCTCTTTCTTTTTTAAGAAGAACTCACTTGCACGCAGTGATGGATCCAAAATTTTTATCCAGAAAGGCTTCCGTGGCTCTGCCATTGTTTGCCAAATAACTAGTAAAATTTAAAAAAAAAAAATACCAAACCTTAAACAAATGAAATAATATAATATCAAGAACTTGAAAGGAAAGAATGCAATAATACAATACTTTCCTACTTGAATAAATCTAAGAGAAGTAAAGCCTTAAGCAAATGTGTTGAAAATAACATCCAATTCATAAGGAAACACAAGAAAATTTTTACGTGGAAAAATGTCTTCAATGTGAAGAGAGCAAAAAACCATGGGATCAGTTTGGACCTTCTTTGTACCACTCTGGTGCAAACCTATGCTTTTTATCTCCAAAAAGAGTTAAAGGAAAGTTATGATTTTTAGGTTGGTAAGGACCGTTAAGCAAATATGCTTTTCGAACTTCCTCTTTTTGTCAGTTAGTACAACAAATCTCGTTAATTGGTATCCTCAATATTGGATCAATTTCAAACTCATCTAAATTAAACACCCCAATCAAAGATTAAGCTTCTTTTACTTGGTGTTGTTGTGGGGCTTCTTATTCTAATGGGATTTGATTAATCTCAATAGCAGTAGTCTCCATCAACAAATTCCGTTGTACTTATCTTTAATCTCTTGAAATAATTGGATATCATAGCTGTCAAATAAAAAAAAGATAATATAAATATACATATATGTAATATATTGTAATTTTTGTAACTTGAATTCAGAAAAAATTGCTATATTCCAACTTTTTACAAAGATAATATATATATATATAAAAAGATAATATGAATATACGATATATGTAATATATTGTAATTTTTGTAACTTGAATTTAGAAAAATTTGCTATATTCCAACTTTTTACAAATTATATATATATTTTGGTGGTTGGGACTTTAAAGGAATTTTTAAACATGAATTTAGAAAAAAAAAAATGTAATTGTTTAAATAAAATTACTTTAACTCCTTAACTAAAAAGTAGGGCTGTGCAAAAAAATCTGATATCCGATCCGCTCCGATCCGAAAAAACCGGATATCTGAAAATTCGGATCGGATACGAATCGTTATTTTAAAAAAATCCGAATATTCGGATCGGATACCGGATCGAGAATGTTAAAAATTCAGATATCCGAATCCAATCCGGATTTTACAAAACTACGTCGTTTTGAGTGTAACAACTAACAATAACCCTAAGTCTAACACAATTAACTCAAATCAATTACTCAACTCTGTCTCTCTCACTCGTCTCAGTCTCTCTCGGCTCTCGCTGGAAGCCTGTCTCTCACTCTTTCTCACTCTCAGTCTCTCTCGCTGGAACACGGCAACATGCTCAGTCTCTCTCACTCTCAGTCTCTCTCGGCTCTCGCTGCCTCGCTGGAACACGCAGTCACGCACAGAGTAACAGACCTCACACACTCTCTGTCTCTCTCACTCAGTCACTCTCTCTCGCTCAACTCTCTCGGTCTCTCTCGCTAGAACACGCACAGTGGCCAGTGTCTCTCGCTCAACTCTATCAGATCTCAGTCTCTCTGACGATTGAAGCCCCAAATCGATCATAAGTTAATTTCTTTAGAATTTAGAGTTGTTGAATTTTGTTTACGTCATATATCCCTGGGGCTACAATAAATATTGAATCTACAAATTTGACTACAATAAAACTTTGTTTTTATAATTTAATCTTTATCACTGAAAAAGGTATCTGGGTATTGTAGTTTGACCCCTAAATCTAATCCACTGGAGAATTTTCCTGGCTTTGTTTATTGTGGAAGGAAGCATGGTTGGTGATAGAAAAGTGGAAAAGGAATATTATGAGAAACTGAAAATTTTTTAATTTGGTTTGTTTGAGATGCATTGCTTGCTTGCTTCACCAAAAGGTGAAGTGCTGAGATAGGAACAAGTTAACAACATCTCTTTTAGTGTTTAACTTTATGCTCAAGTTAAATTAAGTAATGGTGTGATAATAAGTAATAACATTTCTTTTGTGTTCCAATCATGTCAGGATACAACTCAACCATATCCTTCACCATTTGAAGTGAGATTGTAAGTAATAGAGTATTTCAGTGGTAATGAGCTAAATTTGTTGGCAATTGCCTCTAAAAGCCTTGGATGCCATTTCCTTTATGTTCAATTCTCTGATGGTCAAGATAGTTTTCAATTAAGTTCAAACAATTAGTGAATGCAGCATATTATTTCGGTACACTAGATTTTGTGTATTTTAAATGTTTTGTATAACTTCAAATGCACTTCCTGATTAATTACAGGACGAGAGACTTCATCCCAAAAGGATCATATAAATATTTTTGTTGTTTCTCTATGGTGCACAATAGATTACACATTCAAAAGCACTAAAATTAGAAGAGAGTAGTTTCCCTAAAACCAATTATGTAGCTTAAGGGAGCTTCTCAATTTTCACTAAATTCTGTCTGTAAAATCCTTTGAGCCCATAAATTAATTACCAGACATAGTTTTAATTGCAATTATTCATTTTTGTTAGTAGGACTTTCTATTCAGGGCTTTAACTTTCAATAAGTCTGTTGCAGTACAATTGAAGGGTATATGATTATTGCTCTCTATATTTCTTCATTTAATTTATTCATGTTTAATGTAAAAGTAAAACCATACCCAGAAAATAAAACATCCAGCTGAGTCTAGGTTAAGCTTTTGAATGGGAATTGGGCATGTAAAAATTGAAATCAAATTGATTGTTAGAGACTCTATGCCATGCTTTTGCTGATCATGTCTTGCACGGCCTGTCTTAATTAGAGACTCTGTGTCAAATATTTTTGTTTAGTATATGATTGGAAGTCAAAGTTAGGGAGCATTCCAAATGCATGTTGCTTTAATCGGTTTATTGAGCATATTTTCATTTTCAGTATATTGATTTTGTTGTTAATCTTAAAAGTTGTTTATTGAAATGGTTTATTTGTTTTGTTTTGTTTTGTACAGGAGGATGATGACGAGTAGTTAAGGGAGACAAAGCCATCTGATATGAAGATAAGCATAGCAATTTAGGCAGTTGGTCAATTAAGATACAATGGTCAATCTGGTAACAAGAAACCATGTGTGAGGCGAGTAGGATTTGGCAATGAAGAATTGAAGATAGCATAGTCATTTAGGCTGTGACAGTGTTTGGACAGCATAAGTTAAATGTTTTGTGCTTCATGTTAATTTTTTTAGATACTTTTATCATGTAATTGTAAGGGAATTATAATTTCAATTTTATTTCTAGAATTATTTGATTTTAAAAAGAAAATTGTAAAATTCGGATCACATCAGATATCCGGTTATCCGATCCGAATAATCGGATATCCGTAAATTCAGATATCCGCATAATTCGGATCGGATTCGGATTAGGGTATAGTCTGATCCGAAAATTCGGATCAGATATTCGGATTTGCACACCCCTACTAAAAAGTAATCCAAAAACATGGAAAATGAAAATTTACCCAAAATCAAGGCTGATATGCCTCTCAATGGCCCTAAACTTACAACCCAAATAATATTTGTTTATAAAAGTGAATGCCCCATCTGAGTTTTTGTTCATTAATTTGTGATTAGAATGATGAAATCCAAGGATTAGTTTCATATTCCCTTGACACAAATTGCATTAGAGACAAGCATTCAAGTTAGGTTCCCACGGCCACGTGAGGCTAATTTTCTATGTTAACATTTGTAACTCATTAAGCATATTATATGCACACAGGGGCAGACCCATTAAGCATAATGCACTATTTTTTTTGGGATAGAATCCCAATTCCCACAACAATTAAGTTTAAAGAAAAATGGAAAAATAAAAAACAAACATGATTTGAACTAAATCGAACCCTAAAATAAATAGAGATGGGTGTTTTACCCGCCCTGGCCTAAATGGGTCAAGGATTCCCAGATTTTTTTGGGTAGAGGGGCGGGCATGGGTAGAATTTTATTCCCCATCAGGAGGTGCGGGTCGGGGTTGGGGTGCGTGTGTCCCTACCCAACCTGCACAAAAATGCCCTGCATATTGCCTGCACCCGGAAATTATCCATCTACTTGAAAAATCCCCACAATTACCCACCCCACCCCAAAAAATCCATGACAATTAAATTGAATAAAAAATATAATCTATTCTCAAATATAAATAAAATATAATGTTACTATACATTTTAAATTAATAATTGGTAAATTAAATATAAACTATTAACATAATCTAATAGAAATTGAAATTGAAATTCTTAATCTTAAATGTATGAAATTACAAGTCCAAAATTCCAAATTGTCCAATGTCAAAATTTATTAAATTATTTATTTATTTGTTTTTTTTTGGAAGAGATTGATTAATATTAAACACATCAACAAATGATATATATAATAATAATAAAATATTAAATTAATTCTTGGCCCTGAACGTTAATCATAAGAGATATTGATTTTTTCATCAATTTCCTTTTCCTCTGCCGCCCCAGCGCCCATCTCTACGTGACTACTCCCTAAACGTTTAGCCAAACCGATTTCCTTTTCCTCTGCTGCCGTTGGAACACATTTTCCTTTTCCTCTGTTGCCGTTGGAAAACATTTTCCTTTTCCTTTGCCACTGCTCAAACACATTTTGTCATTTTCCTTTTCCCTTGCCGCCGCTCAAACATATTTTTTATTTTCCTCTTTGCCGTCACTGAAACCCATCTGCCTCCTTCGAGGCCATTGACGATGATGAGCTGAACATGGAATGGAATTTTATGTTTGTCATTGCTGCCTTACTAGAACCAGTAAATTCCCCACCACTAGGTGATTTGCCAATGATGAGAAAATTTTGTTTTTCAAGTAATCTATATTTACAAAAGCAACAATGTTTGTAATATGCCTTACAATATTAATTGCAGGACAATAATTTTAATTTGGCTGATTAATGGATTTAATATGTTAGCAACTATATGATATTAGAGGGAAGAATCTAAGGCTTAGAAGTAATACTTTTTAGGTTTTATATTAGTCAAATTTGTGCGGCTTGTTTTGATAAAGTTTGGATGAGTGTAGATGGGTTTCTCATTGCCATTAGGCATTATTCATTTCAAACCTAGCTTTTCATATTTCATAGTAATCTTTACCCTTTCTACTATGTCCAACATACTTTGTATAAAACTTGGTGCCTAAGCATGCTTATTCCTGATGCTTTTGTTGGTGTTTTATATTGTACTCTTTGGGTTTCACCATGTCCATTCAATACTCTTTACCTAGCAAAAGAAAGAGTCCACATGAGGAGGTCAATCCTAATTTTGAGTCATCAAAAAAGATATCGATAGCGAGTTCCCAAATGCCAACTCCAGCTAATGATAGTGACCCAGTTGATGAAGGTACTAAAGTAACTGAACCAATGCATTCAAATACTCCTTTAATCCGTGGAAAGACTAAGTCAGTTGTATGGTTACATTTCACAAAAGTAAAAGTAGATGGCAAGGACAAGACGGAGTGTAACTATTGTCATAAATAGCTTGTAGGTGGTTCTAAAAACGGGACAAAACATTTGCATAATCATCATAGAATTTGTCCTAGGAGAAAGTACCAAGATGTATCATAGAAAATTCTTGTGAGGGTCTCGAAAGAGGGATCAAATAAGACATTAGAAAATTACCAATTTGATTAAGGCGCGGGGAGAAAGGAGCCTGCGAGAATGATAATTCTACATGAGTATCTGCCTAGCATGGTTGACCATTCGGGGTTTAGAACATTTTGCAGCACTATTCAACCATTGTTCAAGATTCTCTAGGAGAAGTATTAGGAGGGATATTATAGAGATTTATGAGGTTGAAAAGGAGAAGACAATGAAGTTGTTAAACAAGAATTTGGGTAGAATTGCCATAACTTCTAATTTATGGATTGCCAGTAATCAGAACAAAGGATATGACTGTCACAACACACTTTATTGATAACAATTGGGTGTTACAAAGTCGATTTCTAAGGTATTGTATTTTTAAGTTTTATTATTCTTATTTTTTCATTGATTTTTTCATTTATATTAATGACTGAATTATGTATTATTTATATTGTAGGTTTGTACATATGCATTGTCCCCATACAAGAGATGTGCTTACAGTTGCTTTGAGTGGAATATAGATACTAAGTTTTTGACATTGATAGTTGATAATTGCTCTACTAATGATGCAGTTGTCCAGAAAATATTGGGACAGCTTCCACATTCCTCTCTTATGCTACATGGTGATATGTTTCATATGCGTTGTTGTGCACATATTCTGAATTTGATTGTTCAGGATGACTTATCAGTTATTGGAGAAGCCATAGCAAAAATCCGTGAGAGTGTTGCTTATTGGACAACATTGCCTAAAAGGGAGCAAAAATTTGACGAAGTGGCACGTCAAGCAAAGATTGAAAGTACCAAGAAGTTGGCTCTAGACTGCAAGATGCGTTGGAACTCAACGTATTTGATGCTTGAAACAACTTTTATTTATAAAGGAGTTTTTCCTTGTTTAAAGCATCAGGAGCCACAGTATAGATGTTTGCTAAGTGAATAAGAATGGGAGTTGGTAGAGAACATTATTGAAAAATTAAAAATATTTTACGACACCACACTCTTATTCTCTGGAACTAAATATCCCACCGCCAATATTTATTTTCCAGAGATTTGTGAAATTAGAATGGAGTTGTCTAGATGGCTTACATATGAAAATGTCGTGATCATGAACGTGGTAGCACGGATGGACGTAAAGTTTTCCAAATATTGGGATGTGATTCATGGTGTTATGGCGGTTGCAATTGTATTAGATCCTAGATATAAACTGAAGTTGATAGATGTAGTCTTTCCCATTATCTATGGAGAAGATGATGGTTCACATGAGATTAAGAGGAGGAGGAGGAGGAGGAGGAGGAGGAGGAGGAGGGGGGGGGGGGGGGGGGGTGCGGTGGGCGGGGGTGTTCAAGAATTATTTAGTGATTTGTTTTTTGAGTACCAATCTAAACACAGAAGCTGTGAACCTCAACCCTAGTCATCTACAACTTCTTCTTAGTCTGATGTTCTTAATTCTTGTGGTCGTCAGAGGATGTTGGATACTTTAGTTATGATTATGGAGAAAAAATCTACTTCTTCCCATGCCCACGGAAAGTCAGAGTTGGAATGTTACTTAGAGGAGAAACTTGGGCCTAAAACTCTTGACTTCGATATATTGTGTTGGTGGAGGTCAAATGGGTTTAAATATCCTACTCTACAAAGGATTGCTCGAGATATCCTTGGAATTCCTTTGTCCACTGTTGCTTCTGAGTAAGCAATTAGCACTGTTGGCAAAGTAGTGAGTCCGCATCGTAATAGACTACATTCCGATACATTACATGCGTTTATGTGTTCCCAAGATTGGTTATGGGCTGATATAAAAGGTAATCAAATAAAATTTTGATTTCTTCGATGGAATAAAGATTAAACAAACTAATTAAAATTTGTTACTCATTAATGTTTATTTATTCTTATGTCAGGTGAAAATACTTGTTCTATAATTTATGATGACAGTGATGTGGACGATGAGGTACGGTAGAGTTGAGGAAGGATTTTCTTTCTTTTTTCTTTAGTCATTTCAATTAAATATAATTCTACTCTATATAACATATCAACTGAACTATATTTTTTTATTGTTTAATAGGAAATTAAAAAGATAGATTTATGATGAAAGTGAAGCTTCTTAGTGCAGTGTCTGGGATTTGGGACTTTGTAATTGTATAACTGGTTGTGTTATTTTGTTGGAATTTTGGGTGTGTACAAATTACTGTTTTGTGATGGCTATTCAGTTGGAATTTTGGGTGTACGTGAAATGTCCAATTAAAATTTTGTACTTTTGTGAACTTGTGATGTTTTACAATCTACAAGTTGTAGTTGGTTAAGACATCGACTTTCGCTTGTAGTTTTACACTTTTACTCTATGGACATCGCACCAATTTGAAAGAAAGTTTCCACAAATGTTATAAGTGTTTATTATATTTGTTTTTATATATTCTTATAAGCATATAAATATGGCTTGTAAATTGTAATGATATTTTGGGATTTTCACAACAAAAGGTTCTGAATGTAGGTTATGTCTTATGGAAGACTAATAGCCATTTTCTAGTTTTTATTTTATTTATTTTGGGTATTTGAATAATTGTTGGACTCATGACAGTTGCAAGTTCCCCATCGTGACTGTTTAAGAATTAAGATGTTTAAGTGAAAATTAGAAATTGACCAACGTGGATTAATACCCATTCGCGGGGAAAATTTTCCCATGTCATTACTCCCTAATAGGGGGAAATTACCTGTAAACCCTGCGTTATTATTCCGATGCCCTAAGGTATGAAATTTACCTTATCAAGTAATTTTCTTTTATTTTTGAATGGAAGGGTAAAATGGTCAATTTACATGTATTTTGAGATGTGGCCATTATAAAGTGTAAAAGTGCACCAAGGGTAAATTAGTCATTTACCTAATGGGATTGCTTAATTGTTAAGTGTTTTGAAGAAGTTAAATGACATTAAATGAGTGCTAATCATTATGTTATGGTAGGAATTACCAAAACGCCCTTATATGAAAACATTATGCCTAATAACCCTTATATCTAACTTTTATTGACCAATCATAATAGAGTACTAATGGAATAAATATTTACAAGGTTTTAAGAGAGAGGAGTCGGCCTTGTACACCCCAAATGCATCATCTTCTTCTTCATCTCTCAAATCCACCATAAAAGCTACTAATCCAAGCATTTTATTCTCAAATTTTCATAGGATTTCAAGTTGATTTTCAAAGGAGATCACCATTCACACTTAAAGAACTTCAATTTTAGGGTTTAAGGTGAGTTTCAAAACCCTAGTTGTTTTGATCTTTTAGTTAAAAGAGAAATTCATAAGTGGTTATGTGTATAAGGTAGAAAGGGTGAACCTTTGGAGCTAAGGAGGAGTGTCTTTGTGCTTTGAATACTAAGGTAAGGAAAAAAAAATCTCCCTTATGACTACAATTGATAACACCTAGGGTTTATAGAACTTACATTTATTTATGTTAATATGGGTGTGATGTTATGTTTTGGTTATGGATTGTTTAAATGGGTGTATTGATTGGTGTGTGTGTGTGCATATGGAGGATGATTATGCCAATTAAGAGATTTGTAGTTGGACGATGTTTTGGCACTTTTTGGTTCTGTAAAAAGGGAGGTTTTATGGCCTTTTATACTTAGAATGATATGGCAAATAATATGAATGTGCAAATGAAGGTGACATGGTTAAAATGGATAGAATTCAGATTTGGCTTTTTAAGACTTATACTGTATATGCTTCACTGAATCAGTCATAAATGAAGTTATACAAGTCTGATTGAGTTGATCTTCAAGTATTAAAAACTTGAGAAATAGACCTAAAACTTTTATGTTTTAGCCAAAAGTCAATTCGAATCGGAAGATAAGGGAAAAATTGCTTGAAAAGTGACGAACTATATGGTATCCACTGATAATCATATTTTACACTATGATTTTGCATTGAATTTTGATAGGATTTAGGATACTTTTCATACAATTTGGGTTATAATTGCTACCTAATTCTATTAATTTGTCTTTGTAGGCCTAAACGATGATTTTGAGCGTAAATTGTGTAACTTGAGCTTGAAAACTCCGAATGACCTGAATTTAGAATCTTTGGAAAGTTAAGAAGAAGAGATACAACTTTTATGTTTTGGGCTTTTCCTAATTCTGACTGGGCAAGGGTGAAAACTTGGCTTGAAGTCATGAAAAGTACGTTGGGAACTGAAGAAAAATGTCTTTGGACGTGCTTCAGTATTTCTACCATAACTTGAGCTATAGACCTCGGATTATGCTGATTCTTGAACGAGTAGAAAGATAATTGAAAGGCATACAATTTATATGTTTAACACTTTTCCAGTTGCAGAACCTATCATGCTCAAATTTGGCCTGAAAGTTCCTCACTGTGGCAAGGAAAAAGCTTCGCCGTGGCGAAACCTGCATCAGATGTAAAAATAAAACGACGTGTTTTGGATTGCTAGGGCTTCATCCTTAAGTGAGAGAGGTATAAATTAGAGTGAAAAGGGAAAGAAAAGAGAGCTTGGTTCGTCATTTGGGAGGTAGCTCATGGAAGGAGAAAATTATTGAAGATTTGGACTTCAAATTAGAGAAGATTTCTCCATATTTTGCTTGTTTTTCAATGACAAACCTTGATTCAGTTTGTTTTTGTTATTTTATTTCGTTTTTGAGTATGAACTGAGTTGTTTAGCTAAGGTTTGATGTAACCTTGGTACAATGATTCAAATTTATATGAATTGATTTACTTTGAGTTTTAATTTCATGATTGAGTGTTTATCTCTTTGCTTAATGACTTTTGGATGCTTGATCACCATTCAAATGTGTGTTGTTCACAATGAGACTGAGAAGTGATTTGTGATTGTGCCTCTTGGGATAAATACCGTAGATTAAGCAAACGCTAGAGATAGGTTTAGCGATCTGTGAAATATAGATAGAATTCCATAAAGCGTAAAAGACTTTGAACTATTGATCTTCATTTTGATGGGTGCGGAAGCTTAATAGGGATAAGTAGGGAAATGTAGCCTGAGCAGGTATGTTTTACAACTTAGGGAATTTGATTTTCAATCAAGGAATTAGGACTTTGGTAATAGATTCTATGAATTGGGTTAGCGTATCTAGGTGAAATCAACACCCTAGCATTTTTTAGCATTGTTTAATTAGTTAAGTTGTTCGGTTTTGCTTTAATTTCATTATCATTCATTTATATTTTGTTAATTTGTATTTAGTTATTAATTTTCCATCAATCAAATTTATTGTTGCTTTAATTAGGACTTAAACTAGGGAAATCGGTACTTAGTAACACTATCCTCGTGGGAATGATACTCTACTTATCACTTTATTACTTTGTGCGACTAATGCACTTGCTATTTATGCATGTTGTAGTTACAACGCATCATCCACCTTCTTAATGGAAATTCCCATTTGTTTTTAATTCTAATAAATCCATGAATAATCTTATTATTGCAATTCCTTGTATTGTATGAGAAATTGAATGAATTAAGTTAAGGAATTTAGTAGGAGAATATTCATGTCATAGAGTTTTGCTAAATTGATTGATGAGTTGTGCCATTGGCCAAGGGTACATGTTAAATGAATGAATAGTATGATTGAGTATGAGAGATGTTATTCCATATGTTTGCATTCATAAAGTAATGCATATAGCTTATTTAGTTGACTTATGAAAAAATTTATGAAACGTTAAAGAATGAATTCCATGAGTCTCTTGAGGTATAAACCAAGATCAGAGGAATGAAATTCTTATGGAAACCATGAGTCCTTTGAGTTGACGACCAAGAACAAGGTAATGGTTCAAATGAATCCGACCGGATAACAAAGATTAATGAAAACATCAAGTATAAAGACAAAAGAAATAAGCATGCCATGTATATGAATATTTCATAAGTCATATATGTTCTACGTTATATTATGTATAGTTATGTTATGACTTATGTTTATGAGAAAAGTCCAAAGTGTATGATATGTTTTATGAACTTGTTTTGTCAAAGAATGAAGGTCATGTTTTGTAAGTAGGTAAGGTCTTAGCTAATATACTTGTATAATGTATACTTGTATAATGAACTTTAATAGTTTATAAATGACCATTTTCCCTTACTGAATGATTAGCGCTCACCCCATGAAATGTTTTAAAATGTTTTGCAAGTAAGGATTAAGGCATGAAGCTGGGAGAGGATTCAGAGGGACGCTATGAGCATGAAGGGATGTTTTAATTATGACTATTGAATGATTTTGCTACTATTTAGTGTAGTAATTATGTTTATATCTCATAATGCAGTAAATATGTCCATGTTATAATGGAGTATATATGTTCGTGTTAATAAAAGAAATTAAATTGCTAGTAAATTTTGTAAAAGTATGTATGTTCTAGTAAGTACTACTATGGATTTCATAATTTACTCTATGAAAGGAAACTATATTTTTTGACTTATACAATGAACTTATTATAGTTTAGAAAGTAAATTAAAATATATGTATATATTTTTAAACTACAAGTTTATTCTTTAAATAAGATTTTAAAATAAACTTCTTTCTTAGGCTTGCGTTTTCTAGGTTCTCAATAGCCAAGGGATATTTAGGAAATACCCAGCTAGGGAGGGGTTTTATATTACCTATAGGGATAAATGCCCATCGGGGACTAAATTCCCTGCAAGGAATTTCTCCCCGAACAGGGACTGGTAGGGTATGGGGGATCATCTCATCTCCGCGGGTTGGGGAAGGGGATTCCCTGACATCCCTAACTCGGGTATGGGTAGGGTACTAATATTTCCCCCAAAGTCAAGGGACGGGGACCCCATTCCCTGGCCTCAACCCTACCGGCGCCCATCTCTAAAAATAAACAAGCATGATTCAACCTTAAATAAACTAAATTAAAATGAGTCATACACATACCTAAAACTGATAAAACAAAGAATGAAGCTAATTGTGGCACTTTAAGTAGTGAAAGGTTTAACAATTTCAATCTTTAAAAATTTTAAGACCCAATAGCATGGGAAAGAGAATGAGAGAATGTGAGAGTAAATAAATTTGGGGACAAAGCCAATAAAAGAAGCTTGAGCCATGGAGTAGAGAAAGAGTAAAGAAATTTTAAATTTTAATATGATGTGGATGTGGGCTGGAATATATATATTAACACGTGGGCCTAGAATAGATATATAGATATATATATTAATATGTGGGCCTGGGTGTGTGGATTAGCACTTATGGCTAACTAAAGAACCAAAAAAATTTGCACGTGTGAGTGGTTATTGTGAACAGAATGACATTCATTCACCTTATGTTACTGTTTATGAATCACTCCTATACTCAGCTTGGCTTCGTCTTCCTTCGGAAATAGATACAAAATCACGGAAGGTATGTTGAAATTCTTGTATAATAATAGGTTCCTAACTCTGATGTCCCTATCTTCATACTTTGAACTATTAGCTAATGATGCCATTATAATTTAATTCACCTCAATGTATCATGTAGATGTTTTTCGAAGAAGTTATGGAGTTGGTTGAGCTCAAACCATTGAGGAATGCTTTAGTTGGGCTTCCAAGAATAGATGGTCTTTTAACAGAACAAAGAAAGAGGTTGACAATAGCTGTAGAGCTGGTTGCTAACCCCTCTATCATCTTCATGGATAAGCCAACAGCTGGTCTTGATGCTAGAGCAGCTACCATTGTCATGCATACTATGAGAAATACAGTGGATACGGGAAAAACTGTTTATGCATACACCAACCTAGCATAGACATATTTGAAGCCTTTGACGATGTAATGCTCAACTATTATAGACTTCCCTTGGTGTTTTCTTTATTTTATGCTTTCTTATTTGTTTACATGTTTTTAACATGCAACATGGTATTGTGGTTATTACAGCTACTATTGATGAAACGAGGTGGACAAGTCATTTATACAGGACCCTTTGGTCCCCATTCTCACAAACTCAGAATATTTTGAGGTGAATATTTCTTGTTTCGTTGTCTGTATGATTTATTCTGTTAACAGCAAATACACAAAGAATAGACTCTAATCATTTTAATTTCATGTCCCCCACATGTATTATTCATTTTATTTTAGGGAAATCCTTAATGAATTCGTGGATTTGAAATTGTATTGAGACCTAATATTTATAACCTAATATTGTTTTAATTTCTTATTTTATAAATCGTGTTTTAGTAGTATTAGGATTTAAATTCATTGTTTTAGTAGTATTAGGATAATACGGAAATGGACATAAAAAAGTCACTGTAAAATTGAGTGATTAGATTCGACAACTTCTCTACACTAATCAAATGGATTTAATGTCTTTCTCAATTATCCAAATGAGCAACAAGTTGTGCATGTTTTAACTGAAAAAGAAATCATTACTTGAATTAGACAAGAAGAGGAAGAAGATAATCATGAGGATGATAGTATAGAAATACCAAAAATTTCATGCCAAGAAACTCTAAACATACTTGAGAGCTAGAAATATTTTGGCTGCAACAAAAATGTATCAATGCTGGCGGCCTATTACGTTCCCGCAAGATAAAAAATATGGTAACAACTTTACCGCATAAATCATTGTCCCAAACAATTTTAGATAAATATTTTATTTCATCTTAAACTTTTAATGTAACATAACATATATTTTTTGCAATATACATATAATTATTGCTATGTGGAGGCAAGTTTCTTAAAACGAGATCTAGAAAAATTATAACTTATTACAATGTGAAATTTATTCTTATTTATAACTGGCCCAAGTTAAGACCAGAATTTTTTATGACTATATGTAAATTATTCCTATATAGAGTATTACTATAGAGAGATTATACTATATATTGCTTTTTGAAAGAAATAATGGATGAAAGCATCTCTCTTTTTCATAGTTATTCTTTGTTTTACTGTTCAGACCTTGATTTATTTATTCAAATTAGAAATTGTAAATCAAATAATCAAGGAAAATTCCTTTATAAGCCCAAACCTGAAAAGCTAGTATTATATATTGTGTCGTCAAAAGGTAATATGCATGTGATGCCACTGAATACTACTTGACTAATTTACTTTCCCTCATTTTCCAGGTACTCATAGAGATACTGTACGTGTTAAGTCAAACTATCATGTACACTCTTATCCTCTACTCTATGATTGGATCGAGTTTGGGGTACGGGATGATGGTTGTGGCGTTGACCCCAGGCCACCAAATCGCTGCCACTTTTATGTCCTTCTTCCTAAGCTTGTGGAACTTGTTCTCTGGTTGTCTCATTCCTCGAGCGGTATGTGACTTCAAACCAAATAATTTTCAACAATGTGATACCCATCAACTTTAACGCAAGGATTGTACATAATTCCAAATCCTTTTCAATACTTTTAACTCTGTCCCAGTTTTCCCAAAACATTAATATTTGCTTTAGAAACATTTAGAATTTGTGAACTATAACCGGCTTGAAAATCTCGTACTTTTCTCAAAACAATTCTAGTTTAATATCATCTCTCTTTCATAAAAAATTCACACTCCTTACGTACGTTGCAGCAACTTCCCATGTGGTACTACTGGCTTTCTCCTGTCGCTTGGACCATCTATGGCCTTGTGACTTCTGAGTTGGGTGACAACGATGAAATTGTACTTGTTCCTGGAAGAAATTCATAGAAGCTTTTGAGAGTTTAGAAGGGAGGGATAAAGAGTTTAGAGAAACGAAAGAAAAAGATGATGTGTTGCATGTTTATTCTAGGCTTCTTGGCATGCATTATCATCTCATTCACGGTAAACTAACGTTGTTAAAATATGCAATGCAATGTGAGATATAAATTGTACTTGATAATGTTTTCAAATATATCGTAACTTCAGAAAATAAATGAACAAAGTAGACAATAAGCAGATAACTTAAACAATAAACCAAGATAGTAAAAACAATCATCCTTCATTAATGGGATCATAATCTTCAATGTTGTTACACTTAGAACAAAGTGTTTCATGTCAACACTGACCAAAAGAAAGTACTCAATGATGAGATTGTGATATAAGTAATACATAGATTATAACTATTATAGCTGTGGATCACACCAAAAAACAATTTTACAGCAGTTATACATTCCCTATACCAAATAAAAACAATCCCAGTATATGTACTATTTATTCAAACAACTTATAACCCAATTACTATTGGCACAAAAAAAAAAAAAAAAAAAGAAACCTAATCAATCAATTGTTGCATTAGAAATAACCTATGCCGTTATCCATTGATTTGCTTTAGGTTGTCCACCTGCTCTATGACCTATTAATAAGATGACAAAAACATATCAGGGAACCTTATACTTAAATGACATGAACACTAGTTTAGATCAATTTAAGCCGTGAGATGCCTCCCTTCTTCTTGTTAGAGTGACAGGACTGGTATAAGGGTCCGGCCAAAAGCAGATATTTCTTTTCTGCCAACCTTCCTTCGCGGCAAAGCAAAAAAATAAAATAAATAAATAAAAAAGGCAGTTGAGGAAGCAGGCTCAGATTCATAATCTCAATTCTGAGACTAGGCATCATCACTAGTAAGTTATGCCGCCATTCTTGAAGAAAGGGATTGAGTCAGATAGAACATTCGATTTGGGCAACGGAACTGATCGAATCGGGGCTTTCTCATACTCCCAACATTAGAGGAATGCTCGAAACAGCAGTCAGAAGTAGCAACACAATTAGAAGTAGCGGATGCCCCTAGGAAGGAGAAAAAAAACTTGAATTTCCCTCAACTCCTCACCAACGGGCTACAGGGGGAGAAGAAGGTCTGAGACAAGCAGTTCAAATTCAACCCAACTAAGACTACCAAAGATCATAGCCACTCGACCTAAGGGAGAAAAGTGAACCCGATTCAAGAATAAGATAAGCTTTTATGGAAGTAGCGACTGTATGTTTTTTTTCCAGCTCTCGAATGACAAGCAGAAAGAGCAGCTCAATTAATTCTTGATTCCATTTTTCCACTGGCACCAACCTATATTCAGTAGACAACTACAGAATAGAAAAAGGATCAGAGCCAATTTCCCTAGTTGACGAAGGAAAGTCCGACGAGAAGAAAGTCAGCAAGGAGCAACTTCAAGGCCTTTAACAAGAAGTTCAACTACTGACCCTAGTGGAGATCGAAGAGTTGCATCTCAATCTGCACAATATTTCTTTTTTAATACATAATTTGAATATACAGTAAAACCTCTTTACAGTGATACTCTATATAGGAATAATCCCAATATAGTCATAAGAAATTTCCGATCCCAATTTGGGTCAGTTATAAATAAGAATAAATTCTACATTGTAATAAATTATAATTTTTCTAGGTCCCGTCCTAAGAAACTTATCTCCACATAGTAATAAGGGGGTATTTGGTTGGAGGTTATGTGGGATTATTGGGGTTATGTCATTTTATATTATCTGATTACCATGTTTGGTTGTCAAGTAATATAACCACTATTGGTAATATCAGAGGTAATCTGATTACCTCCATTTTCTTAGGTATTCTGAGATTATCAGGGTTATCTTTTTTTGTTACAAGTTTATCCCTTATTAATAAAAATTTTGGACAATAATACCCCTACTTTAAAACAAATTTACATTAATATCCTATTTCAATTTTACCCTTGTTTAATTAAAATTTTGGACAATAATGCCCTTATATTTAAAATAATTTATAGACCACCATTGCCACCCACCCACCACCGTCGATAGTGGGCCAACCACCATGGACCGCCACTCGAAAATCACCGGAGCCCCTGAAAAAGAATGAGATTCGGTGGGAGGCTCCGAGAGGCTTCAATATGGCCGTTTCTGGCCATCTTGATGGCAAAAAACGGCCAGATCATGCCAGATCTGGCCATTTCCGGCTAGATCCATCGATCTGGCTGGAATAGATTTGGCCGCTAATGGCTAGATCTCATCCAGATCTGGCCAATAATGGCTAGGGATCTGGCCGGAAATGGCCAGAATAGATCTGGCCTGATATGGCCGTTTTCGGCCATCAATATGGCCGAAAATAGCCATATCAAAGCCTCTTGGTCACGGTGAGCTACTCATGGGGACTTTCAGAGACTTTCGGCCGTGGTTTGTGGTGGCGGCAGGCGGTGACAGGAGGTGGGGGTGATTTAGTCATAAATTAAAGTTTTATATAAGCAGGGGTATTTTAGCTAAATCTGAAATATTGGGGGTTAAAAAAATTATTCAAAAATTAATAATAAAAATAATATTATATTAGTATTTAAAAAAAGGACAATTTAGTAATTTAAATAACATACCCAGCAATTTATTCCCCATAACCAAACATATTAATATAACATACCCATCAACTAATCAAACACATTTTCCTAAAGATTCCTAGTAATCTTCCAAGGTAATCTATCTTTCTAGTAATCCAAAATTCCCAGTAATCTAACATTCCTTAACCAAACGCCCCCTAATTATATGCATATTGCAAAAAATAATATATGCTATCAGTTCGTGAATTAACTTTGAATGGCATCGTTGATTGCTACAAGAAGAAGGAAATGTATCACTTGAATTGGTTGAAGATTGCATAAATTGTGTTACAGTACAATGCATTTGTAGATTTTACATTGGGAGGAAAACATTAAGTGTTTGGTTAAAGGAATGTTGTATTACTGGAAATGTTATATTAATGGACAGATAGATTACCTTGAAGATTACTAGGAATGTTTAGGGAAATGTGTTTGGTTGGTTGGAATAAATAGGTGGACATGTTATATTGGTATGTTTGGTTGGAAGAAATAAATTGGTAGATATATTATATAAATTACTAAATTGTCTTCCTTTTTAAATATTAATATAATATTATTTTTACTATTATTTTTTGAATCATTTCTTTCAATCCCCTAAATTTGAGATTTTGCTAAATCACCATAACCACATAAAAGTTTAATTTCTAACCAAATCACCCCTATCTACCCTAGGCCACTGCCGATCGCTTGCCACCACTGGCGGTGATGGCGACAGTGGCTGAAATAGTGCACGATCGACCGAATCTGGTCGGCTGTGTGCCGATTTGGCCTTTGTTCATTGACGATGGCTAGAGATCTGGCCATTGTTAATGGTCATAGGCCATAGATTTGGCTAAAAACGATCAGATCCAGCCGATCATGTGCCATTCCAACACCAGCGACTGACGGTGGTGGCCAGCCGTTGGGTAATTTTGTTCAAGTTCAAGGGTATTTATGTCCTAAAATTTTTTTATATAAGGATAAAATAGTCAATGAATATATTTGTAAATTGTTTTCAAAATAAGGGCATTATTGTTCAAAAATTTTAATAGCTTAGGGTAAAATTGTAACAAAAATAAGATTATTAAGTAATCTTAAAATACCTAAGAAAATGGAGGTAATCATATTACCTCTTATATAACCAACAATAATTACTATTGGTTTTGGAATATTACCAAAATCTAGGGATGGGCATGGGCCGGAATGGGGCCAGGGACCCCTCTCTCTAGCCTCGACCCGTAGCCCGAACGGGGAATTCGAGGAATCCCCAAAATCCCCGTTTAGGGTTTTGCATTATAATTTTTAAAAAAATTTTAATGATTAAAAAAATTATAATGAATCAAAATATCAAAATTATAATTATGATACATTATACATATATGTAAATATATTATATATTAATGGTATAATATTATGTATTATTGTATTGAGTAACAAGTATTAATATATAAATATATGATATTATGATTACGGATAATAGCATATTATGTATAATGTATAATGTATAATATATAATATATTATAATAAATTCTAAATAAATTATACCATATACGTTACAATGACTCATTAATATTCTAAATAATAGATAACATTATACATATTGTATTACATATGATACATACATACATATACATACATATATAATAAATACTAAATAAATAACTAACATAATATAACAAGGGCAATTAGGGCAATGGAATTGGAATAATGATTCAATGAGGGGCAAATTTTTTTTTTTTTTTTATAATGATTTATTGATTTATTATAGTCAATCAAAATATCAAATGATACATTATACATAAATAACATATATATTATGTATATCAAATGATACATTATACATATATAACATATTTATTATGTATTATAAATATTTATAATGATTTATTATATTTAATCTAGTTTTATTTATTCCCTATTTGTATACTTTCATAAAATATTCACACAATTATAATTGTTCTTGTATAATTTATGACTTCATTGATTAATTTTCAACTATTAAAATTAATATAGGATTAAATAGTTAAAATTAAACCTTAATATATATATATATATATATAATCTTCTTATATATATATATAATATATATATATATATAAACGAGGCGGGGCAAGACCAATCCTATCCCCAAATTTGGGGACCGGTTTTCAGCCTGGGCCCGACCCAAATCCTAAATAATTCTGGAAAACTCTACCCCGTTCGGGGCGGGTTGGGATGGGTCCCCGCGGGGACGGGTATTATGTCTATCCCTATTGGAATCTTATATTACTTGACAACCAAATGTAGTAATTAAGTAATATAAGATGACATTACTTCGATAATAAGGGATTACCCCCAACCAAACGCACCCTAAAGAGAATGCAAAATTTTAGACTCTTAAGATGACTTTTTGTATATTCCCAATACTATATAAATACATGTAGGGGGTGTTTGGATCATATAATGTTTTATTAGAGGGGGATGTTATATTAACGGAAAGATATATTATCTTGAAGATTACTGAGGATATTTAGAAAATGTGTTTGATTGGTTCAAATAAATTGGTGAGTATATTATATAGATTACTAAATTGCCCTCCTTTTTTAATATTAATATAATATTATTTATTATTTGAATAATTTCTATTAACCCCCTACATTTGAAATTTTGCTAAAACATCTCAGCCATATAAAACGTTAATTTATAGCAAAATCACCCCCACTCACCCCAAATCACTGTTGGTAGCCAGCCACGGTTGTCGCCGTTAGTCAACAGAATAGCGCACGACTAGCCGTATATGGCCGGTCGTGCGCTAGCAAAGCCATTTTCGACCATGGATCACAAATCCATGGCCGTTTCATGGCCAGATCTATGGCCATTTCATGACCAAAGATTTGGCCGTGAAACGACCAAATATGTGGCCATTTCACAGCCACATCTTTAGCCATGAAATGGACAGTTAGATCTAGCTGTTTCCGGCCATGGAAGGCCTTACCGACCCACAACCGGTCAGATTCCGTTGGTCATGCATCATTACAGTGAGTGACGCCGACGGCTGACGGTGGTGAGTAACGGTTGGCAGTGGTCTTGGATGGTTAGGGGTATTTTGTTAACTTTTAAACTTTTTTGTGCCTGGGGTGTTTTAGCTAATTTCTCAAATGTAGGGGGCTAGGTAATTATTATTTGGTAGACATTTGAGGGCAATTGTGTCCGAAATGACATATAATTAAGGACAAAATAGGTATAAAAATCAGATTACCTGTAATCTTTTAATCCTACCCCTAGGGTAGGGTATTAGATTACCTCCTATATTACCAACAGTAAATACTATTTGCAATAAAAGATACTCGTAATATTTTATTACTTGCAAACCAAACACTAGAATCTTGCAAAATAAACAAAGATTACCCCCATTATCTTTTATGCCCTCGATCCAAACGCACTGGTACTAGTTTTTGAAACTATGTCTATCTCTTTTATCGATACCTATACCTTGTATTTGACATGCTTCATTGATTAATTATTAATGTAGTGCATACTTTACATGTATACCACTTGCACTAAGGATAATTAAATCAAAACAATAATTTTTGTAACTACACCTCTATTAAGTTATAAACTCCTTATAGTAATAAAATTAGTTTAATCCCACCATTATGACTATAAAGAGGCTTTGATATATATAAAGTATTTATGAACACATCTTTGAGCAACTAAAAATAAGTAAATGTAGGTGTGGAAAAAATAATAACTAACAAATTGAAATACTGTTATGATATCTTAGACTAATATCTAAACTTTAGTTTTAAGAACAAACTCTTGTGGCTTATTTCTCAATACTTGGTAAGTGATTGTCTTCTATACTGATTATACCTGTCCAATGAAAATACAATGTGCCAATGTATGTGATATACTAGAATAACTATCATGCGTACCATGTTATTTAATGAAAAGGTTATTGATCTATTAATTATATTATAGATTCTTATAATTTGACCTATTCATAGGCCATAACCATATGGATCATTTACTCTAACAATAGTCTAAAAATGCTATATGAATAAATAGGTATATTTTAGGAAATGAATCATAATGTTCTAGAAATAAGATTTGAAATGTTATTGGGTTTATTGAGCTAAATATAGTGCAAGGTTTGATGTCAGCCCCATCTTTTGTTTCAATAACCCCATGTTTATTTTTTTGTTGTCTTGACAAATTTAACTTTAAATAACATCAATATATATATAATCCTGAGGCATAGGCTATATGATTGCCATTTTGAGGGGCTAGAATTCCTTCATTTTGACACGTCTGCAGATTGCTCGACACATGGCTGGATTTGATTGGTGATGATGTGGATTGTTTACATTTGGCTGGATTTTATTGGTGATGATGTGGCATAAATTGATGAGTTGTATTTTATGGCATATGTGGCTTCATGTAATTGGTGTTTGATATTGTTTGTTATTAATGACAGATTTTAATAACCTTATTGATTGTTGTTTGTTTCACATTGACAATAAATATTGTCATTTACATTTACATAACCTTATACACAAAACTTTATTGATTGCTGTTTGTTTATAAATTTTTGTGACTGTAAGGGGTCTTATACATTGTATGTTATTCACAATGCATTTATGTGAATCTAGGGGGTTTGTGAATATGAATGGTTTGATAAGTGTTTATTTTGTTACATTGTATGTGTTATGTGTTGTTCTTGAATATTAACGGTTATAGATATTTATGAGAATGTGAAGAGTTGTATACTTTAATTGGATGTACATAGTATATATATGTAATTATTTGTATAATTTGGTATATTATCACCAACAAGAAACTGAACAAGAAACAGAGGTATAGTTATTCATTTTTATATGTTTATATGTCATGTTCATGCCAATTTATTGTTTATTTTTTTTTCACTTATTTTCATGCCAGTTACTTTTTCCTGAAATTTCATGCAGGTATGTACAATTTGTGGAAGGAACAAAGTTGTTGCTGCTTATATATCTTGGTGAAGGTGAAGTTATTCGATATTGTAATTTTTATATGTTTATATGTGATGTTCTTGCCAATTCTAGTTTATTT
This sequence comes from Pistacia vera, assembly GCF_008641045.1. NCBI lineage: Eukaryota > Viridiplantae > Streptophyta > Magnoliopsida > Sapindales > Anacardiaceae > Pistacia > Pistacia vera. The sequence continues at coordinate 1,478,627 of NW_022196378.1, forward strand.
TTAATATTTTTTTTTCATTTATAATGATTTATATTATAAGTTATGGTTCGGCAGGCGAATCGTGAGTGGCTGAAGTATAATGATTTATGTTATAATTTATGGTTCGCCAACCGAACCATAATGGACCAATATTATGTTTATTGATATAACAACTACTTTTTCCTCAAATTTGATTTAGGTATATATGATTTTTGGAAGAAATAAAGTTGCTGCTTATATATCCCTGTGAAGGTAATGACAATTTTTATTTGTTTATTTTCATTAAAAATCTAGTTGACCGAATTATAATTACATATATAACAAATTAATATTTATATGCCAAACCATAGCGATATAATGATTTATATTTTAAGTTATGGTTTGGCAGGTAAACCATGATGAACCGTTAGTATGTTTGTCATTATGTCACAGGAACTCCACACAACAAATCATGTAGAGCATCATGAGCAGTTGAAGTATAATGATTTATGTTATAATTTATGGTTCCATAGGCGAACCATAATGGACCATTGGTATGTTTACAGTGGCGTGGCATAGGGGAATTATGTTGGTTTATTATTGATATAACAACTATTTTTCCAATTATAATTACATATATAACAAGTTAATGTTTATATGGCAAACCATAGCTATGTTGTCAGACAAAATTTGCAAGAGCGAACTATAATGATTAATATTTTAATTATGGTTCGGTAGTCGAACCATAATGTATCATTGGTATGTTTGCTTTTATGTCATAGGAACTCGACATAGTGAAACATGCAGTTTTTGATTATATTGTAAAAATTCAGTTGCTGAATGATGTTGCACCATTACTATACGTTATTGATAATTGTCTTTTATTTCCTTGCAGGCAATTCACTGCAATGTCTTATTGTTCGCTGAAAGATCTTAACCAATCACGTGATGATTGGATAATCGTTGCTAGAGTAATAAGATGTTGGCAATGTATTAATTTTAAAATGAATAACGATGTGTTTAGCATTGATATGGTTTTGATGGATGAACAGCTGCAAAATATAAATATTTGTGTTAGTTAAAAGTTTTATTATTTATAAATTACACATATTTGTTAATGCTTTTCATTTACATTGGTTTTACAAAGCAATGTGATGCATGGAACTATACCAAAAAATAGGGTTCCTAAATTTAGAAGCCAAATTCATGTAGGCTATATATATCTCATAAAAAATGTAAGGGTTATAGGTTGTGCTACTTCTTACAGACCTGTGAAAGGCACATATCGTATACAATTTCTAATAACCACATCTTTGAAGGAGATCAAGGAACCAAGAATAGTCATTCCAAAGTTTTATTTTACATTTTTTGGTATTCATGATCTTGAAAATAGATCACATGATACTACTTTGTTGTTAGGTATATTTAGTTTTACTTGTAGATATTTCAAGTCTATGAAAAATGAAGTTATATATTATATTTAACATAAATAACGATATGCAAATGTGATTGGTATTCTGAATGGAATAGGAGAAACTCAAGAAATTGTATCAACAAAGAGTAATAAAGAGACATTAGACTGCAAATTGAATAGTAAGTCTTTTTTTCAATATTGGTACATCATGTTATCAATGTATATAACTAACATCGTTATTAATTTTAGAGAAACAATTACTATATCTTTGTGGGGAAAAATTTGTGATGAAATCAATGATGTTGTGCAAATGGAAAATGGCAAGGCTATTGTTATGATTGTTATATCAACAAATGTGGAGGAGTTTCAAGGTAATTTAAACATATTATAGAAAATTATTATATTGTGAATAATTAACTTTTTTTTGTTGGGTGTAACATGTAGGGCGATTATTTCTGAATACAACTTCGGCATCAAGAATTTATGTAAATCTCGATATTGAGGAGGTGTATTCCCTTCAAGAAATGTAAGATATCAAGAAATTGTATATTATAATATTAAATGTTGTATAACATTGATATCTTATAGAAAGCAAAACATGCCAGTTGTTTAATTGCAAAAGAGAATTTTCAATGAAGTACCGAGAGAAAAGGAGATGTTTCATAATAGAGTAACATTAAAGCATATTACCAATCTGGTGTGGTATAACTATGATGATCAGGTACAATATTTACTATGTAATTAAATTGATTATTACAACTTTATTTTTTATATAAGAAATTCATTTGAATAGGTCATTACACCTTTATTTTTTATATAAAAATTCATTTGAATAGGTCACTGATTTAACAATAAAAGCTATGCTAAGTGATGTTGATTCTAGATTTGGTTGGTGCTATTTGTCTTGCAATTTTTGCAAGAAAAAGATCCTAGAGAATTTGTATTGTAAAAAATGCAGAATAGAATCGAAATTCCCACATATAAGTTATGTATATATTTTTTTTCCCTTAGTAAATTGTAGATTACAATTCAATTGTTTATGGAATTATTGTTAATGTTACAATAGGTACAAGATAGAAATGAAAGTGACAGATGAAATTGTAGAAACAACTTTTTTATTGTTTGATTCAATAGCCCATAAATTGATTGGACTATCCTGCTCTCAATTGCTGAACAAACAAGAGAATGACCTAGGAACAATCCCAAAACATTTGTATGAACTGTGTGGCCAAACATTTGTTTTCAAGATCAGGTTAGGAGATTCAAACCTCAAGGAAGGATATCAATCTTATACAGTAGTGAAAGTTATTCCAATCAATCATAAACTGGAGAATGAATACAAACTATAGGAATTGGACAAGGTTAGTATAGACTTTGATATGAATTTTTTAATTTTTCCAGATTATTCAAGTAATATAAACAAATTGTATTAAACAACAGGCAACAGGTGGAGAAGATGGAACAAACCAAAAAACTGAAGAAGACGATGAATTACAGGTATTAGTGGCAGATGTTACTAAACCTGGTGTTGAACATCATGACCATGACACGGCAACAAACGAATCAACTTTTGAGAAGACAGATGTAGCACTTCGAAAGAAGAACGAAGTGAACTGAAAAAAGATAGGATTGAACAAAGTACATTTGCTAAGCAAAATTTTCATGGGAATGAAAAGAAAAAGCAAAAGCTGTGATAAAATGTGTAAACATTAGTTTGCATGAATGTTATTCATTACCACATTCAATAATAATTTTATAACATTCTTATATAATTATTTTTATATTGAAACGAAACAGGGTTTTAAAAAAATTATTTTAACAGTACTTTTGGTCAGAAGTAATATATATTTTAAAACATATTATAAACATTGTTGCAAAAACACATTAAATATTTACATATGTTTATAAACATTGTTCCAAAAATAGAGAAAATATTTACAAATGGTCAGTATTTGAATACAATACATCAAGTATCAACAACATCTGGAGTAGTGTTAGAAACAACTTGATTTGTCTGTTCTGCTTGCAATTGTAATTGCTCCAAGAAAGCATGATTTTCATTTGGAAGCCGCAACTTAAATTCGTTAACATAGGCTGCTCGAGTTTCGAAGAACATCTGAGTTAGGAAACCACAAGCTTGATTCTTGTCTGCTTTGGCTTGAGCAATAGCAGATTCTATTTTAGTATTGGAGTCAATTAATGTTAGAGTAGGTGCCCTAGAGCCAATAAATTATTGTAAAATTGACTCTGTAATAAATTTTTATTTATCAATAAAAGACATATTCTACTATATCACGTAAATCATATTATATGTAATGATAAATGTCATTAGGATGGTAGACCGTGATGTGGGTATCAAGTGTTTCAAATCTAGATAGTGAGAACCCTATGATCACATATGATGGCCATTCTAGAAATGTTTGTAGCCCCAGTATTATTCTGAACAAGGACACAGATAATACGGTAAGGTTATCATAGTGTTGAACAACCCTGTTAAAAGGCAGTGACTGATCTTACTTGTCAAGGTTGTTTGCCGACAACCTGGTGCAGCGCATGGGTGCTTGCTAGAGGCAAGTTCACTAGACACCACCAAAAGATTCCATATGGATGGTATGACATAAATACTCTAACGCATGGTGGTGCATGTGATCCTTAGACTTGAGATCATTAGAGCGTCTTGTGCATTAATTGGTGTAGTTTCATACTAGCTTAATGTAGTTCTATTAAGAGCTATCAATACGGTAGTGATTGGCTACATTGGGAAGTGTATCGAGACTATGGTAGATCGACAAAGTATTCATCACTCTTGGGTACGAGAGAAGTTATCTCACTGGATAATTCAGTAAATGGCAATGACACTAAATCCGTGGCCACAGTCGGATTGAGTTGATGCTCAATCCAATTTACTATTCCGATCATTGGTCTATTAACTGAATACAAACATGTCGAGGATATCTGAGGTTGATGCTATTTCTATACCTCAGTCTCGATGAGATAATAGTTGATAAAAAGATTTGATTGCAAGGTAACTATATCATTGATAGGCTGCTGTTTTGCAGAATCCGAATATATCGGGTGGCCATGATGCCTTGCTAGGGGCCAATCTTGGTCTATACGTAGTGAGACGATTAATTGGTATTAATCACGATACTACACACTGCCGATATGATGAGGAGCATATGTCACACACTTAGAAGATAATTTAAGAATCAATTTGTGAGAAGGGTATTTTCGTCTTTTAGGACGAAAGGGTATTTTGGTAATTTCACAATGCAATTAAATTTGCTGAGGTTGTTGCCTGTATTGAATTTTAATATTAAAATTAAATTAGTGAGATTATATTTAAATATATCTCTGTATATATTTAAATGAATTATTATTATTAATTAAATGTTAATATATTATTATATATTAATTGATTTTAATTATAATAATAATTAATTAATTAAAATACCATAAAGGGTGTGTTTGGTTGCAAGGGTGAACTAGGTTGCAGCCTATGGCTATTCCTAAGTAGGGGTGAGCGGTTTCGGGTACCCTCTATTTTCCAGGGGAACCGAAACCGGAACCGCACAATGCAGGTTCCCAAAAAAAGGAACCGGAATTGGAACCACACAGTGCAGGTTCTTTAATTCAAGGAACCAAAACCTAAAATGCAGGTTCCGGTTCCTTTCCAGGGTACCCTGTAAAAAATCAATTACCCCCTATTAGTTTAAAAAATGACAAAAATACCTTAAAAGTTTACAAATACACCCCTAACAAATATCCTATTTTGGTTTAGGGTTTAATTACAATGTAATATTATAATTAATTAAATTGTTAATCATTTAATTAAGTATTGTAATATTGTTTATAATAGAATGTTATAATTAACTAAGTAATCATACCATAAATTTATAATGTAATATTATAATTAATAAAATTCTAATCATTTAATTAAGTATTGTGTAAATTAGTAAATTACTAATGTTTATAATATAATGTCATAATCAATTAAGTAATCATTTAATTATGTAATGTTATATTAATTATATGATCATACTATAATAGTATAATGTAATGTTATAATGAATTAAGTAATCATACTACAAATCTATAATTTAATATTATAATTAATTAAATTTCAAATCATTTAATTAATATACTAATGTTTATAATGGAATGTTATAATTGATTAAGTAATCATATTATAAATATATAAGGTAATGTTATAATTAATTAAATTTTTAATCGTTTAATTAAGTAATGTAATAATATAGTAAATTAGTAAATTACTAATGTTTATAATGTAATGTTATAAATTCATAACTAATTATGTAATTATGTAATCATTTAACTATGTAATGCTATAATTAAGTAAGTGATCATAATATATAATGTAATATAATAATATTATAATTTAATTGAGTAATTATTTAACTATAATGTAATGTTTAATTAATGTTTATAAAGTAATGTTTATAAGGTAATGTTATAATTAATTAAATTTCTTATCATTTAATTAAGTATTGTGCTAATGTTTATGTAGCAAATTAGTAATTACTAATGTTTAAAACATAATATCATAACTCATAATCAATTAAGTAATTATTTAATTATGTAATGTTATAATTAATTATATAATCATACTATAATGTAATGTTATAGTGAATTAACTATTAAGTAATCATACTATAAATTTTTAATGTAATATTATAATTAATTAAATTTTTAATCATTTAATTAAGTTTGTACTAATGTTTATAATAAAATATTATAATTGATTAAGTAATTATACTATAAATCTATAACGTAATGCTATAATTAATTAAATTTCTAATTATAAGTCAATTAATTAACTATTTAATTATGTTATAACTTATAAGTCAATTAATTAAGTAGTAATCAATTAATGTAATGCTATAATTAATTATACTATAAATCAATTAAGTAATGTTATAAAATTATAATTAATTAAGTAATCATTTAACTATAATGTAATGTTATAATTGATTAAGTATGATATTTAACTAGTAATTAAATTTATTAATGTTTATCAATTTATCATATATAATTAATTAATTACTAATTTATTATAGATATACTTAGAACTTGATAATTGAAGTAAATAACTAAATATATTATTACTCAATCAAATATACTATTTTATTAAAAAATAATTCTTTTAATAACATTAAAAATGTAAAACACTTTTAATTGGATCATAATTCCAATTATTCACTTAATTAATCAAAACTTTAATATTAATGTATTTTAATATACTAAAGCTTTTAATATGGTGTAATTTATATGTAATAAGTATAATTGTATTCGTATATTTATTTAATTAGGTTATTCTAAAAATTTAACTTTTTCTATTTTAAATTTTTTTATATGTAAAATAATAGAAACCCTTTATTATTCACATTTCACAAATATTTCATTGTAATCCAAGTTCTAAAATAGGTTCCAAAACAGGTTCCAAACAGGTTCCAAAAATCGGTTCCAAACCGGGTACCCCCTACAGGTTCCAAACAGGGTACCTTTTTTACAGGTTTCGGTTTCGGTTCTGGTTCCGGTTCCTCCACACACAAGAACTGGAACCGGAACTGCACAGTATCGGTTCCAAAAAATTGGAACCGGAACCTACCAGCATAGTACTGATTTCGGGTAGGTTCCGATTCCAGTTTTGGTTCTACCCCCCGGTTCCTGTTCTACCCACTACCCATGCTCACCCCTAAGTGGAATAGGGTTTTAATTGTTGCTTTATATAAGTGCAACTTAAAATTAAAACAATAGAGAATTATTCATTCAATTAAAACCCTAGCCACCCTATCTCTTTCTCTCTCAAGAAGAAGACTTTTCTTGTTCTTCTTTCTTGATTCTTTGAGCCCTTGATTGTTCTAGCAAAATAATCAAGGGTTCTACAGATTATCTTCGTGTGGACTTCCGTGAGTGCGATCCTACCTTGGATTGATTGGCAAAAAATCACGTGAACAGTAGATAGTAAACAGTAATCGTGAACAGTAGACGACGAACAGTAACCATGAACAGTGTTCCTGTCCAAAATCAGAGATATATTCAAAGGAGCCTCCAAATGTACGTAAGTATTCTAATCGTTGAATGGATTTACTTTATACAAATTTTTGTTTATAAACATGTAAACGGTATAATCTATACTCGAATCTAGGCAAAAAAAGGTAATTGATTTACCGATTGAATTTTTGTTTTCCGTCGTGTTTGGCAGATCAATTACTGATAGTGGTATCAGAGCCTCGGGTATTAGATTATATTGTTTAATTGATGTTTGATAACATGTATATTTGTTTGATAACATGTTATCGCATGATTTGAAGTGTTTTTAAATATGGAAAAGTTTTGTATGTTGAATGTCTTAATTAATCAATTGATTAAATAATATGTTGATTGAATGTGTATTGGTTGGTTGGTATCTTGTAGTAAACGATCCAGTTACGCAGCGGAAAACAAAAATATTTACGACATGGATTGTTCCTTAGAACCAAGATCAGGGTACAAATTTACAATTTATATATAAAATAAGAATCTGCAGAAAATCAATTTAGAATTTAGGAAATCATAGCACATTTGGAGGCTCCTCCACCTTGTCTCTAAGTGTATTTCGCTACCGACCCAAGTGTAGGATCGAACTGGTGTAGTCCATACGAAGATAACCTCAAGAAACTAAAGAGAGATTTGCTAGATCCTCTTTAGCCTTTAATAACCAAGAAGAAAAATTAAAGTAATTTGATTCAAGCAAAAATGCAATCTGGCATGGAGAGTGTTTTAAGGGGCTAGAGTGTTTTTCCTTTTTTTCAATGAATCAAATGAGTGAATGAATATTTCTCTACTAATTCACAAAAAAACTTACACTTATATAGTGCAAGTGTAATTGCCCTATTCCCTTATGGAATAGGCTTGGGCTCCAACCCAAACACCCCTTGTATCCAAACATTCCCATTTAGATATTTTAATTTTAATTTATCATTATCTCAATTAAATTAAATAAATATATATTTATAATATATATTAACATTTAATAATAATGATAATTTATTTAAATATATGAGAACACATATTTAAACGCAATCTCACGTATTTAATTTTAATATCAAGTTAAATAAAGGCTACGACCTCCGCAAATTTAATTGCACTGTGAAATTACCAAAATACCCTTTCGCCTAAAAAAACGAAAACACCCTTCATTGGCTCTTAGATTATCTTCTATGTGTGTAACCCATAGGCTCCTCATCATATCGGTAGTGTATAGTATCGTGATTAACACCAATTAATCGTCTCACTACACACAGACCAAGATTGGCCCCTAGCAAGGCATCATGGCCACGCGATAGATTCGGATTCAGCGAAGTAGCTACCTATCAACAATATGGTTACCGTACAATTCGATCCTTTCATCATCCATTATCTCGACGAGACCGAGGCATAGAAATTGTGTCAACCTTCGATTACTCTCGATATTATGTATTTAGTTACTGGACCAATGACCTGTATAATAAACTGGATAGAGCAACAACTCAATCCCACTATGGCCACAGTTTTAGTGTCATTGCCATTTACTGAATTGCACCATGAGATAACTTCTCTCGTACCCGGGAGTGATGAATCCTCTGTCTATCCATCATAGTCTTGATACACTCTTTAATGCAACTAATCACCACCGTATTGACAGCTTTGAATAAAACTGTGTTAGGTTAGTGTCAAACTACACTAATCGGTGCACAAGGTGCTCCGGTGATCTCAAGTCTAAGGATCACATGGACCACCATTCATTAGAAGATTTGTTCCATAGACACTGGGGTTAGCATCCATATGGAATCCTCTAGTGGGCCAGTCCAGTGAACTCAGTCTAGTGAACTTGCCTACAACAAGCACCCATGTGTTGCACCAGGTTGTCACCAAACAACCTTGACAAATGAGATCAGTCATTGCCTTTTGACAGGGTCGTTCAACATTATGATAGCCTTATCATATTATCTGTGCCCTTACTTCAGAATAATACTAGGGCTAGGGACATTTCTAGAATGGCCACCATATGTGCTCAAAGGGTTCTCACTATCAAGATTCGAAACACTTGATACCCTCATCACGGTTCTACCATTCTAAGAACATATATCAATACGTACAATGATGATTTACGCGATATAGTATAAAATGCCTTTTATTGATCAATGAACATTATTACAAGGAGTCAATTCTACAATAATTGATTGGCTCTAGGGCACCTACTCTAACATCCTGGTCGAATGTTTAAGCATTCAATTTGATTTGGATTCGTGTCATTATGTGAAAAGTTGCAAAAGACGTTACTGTGCCTAATTCACTGTTTTACGGCATTAGTCGCGGCGAAATAACACTTTGTCGCGGCGAAATTCCTGAAAAGTAGATCTAGCCACAACAAAATAAAACTTCATCGCGACATAAAACTATCTGGAACGATTTGTGTTTTCTAGAAGTTCATGGTCGCCGTGGCAAAATAAAACTTCGCCGCAGCGACCATATGTGCATGAACTTCATTGGGGAGAAGAATTTCTTTGCCGCGGCAAGAAACCTACTGTTCCGTTTTTGCTTTCCATTTTTTGTACAGGGGCTAAATTGTAGTTTTTTAACCTTTAAAGCCAATATTCATTCTGCACGTTTAAGGTGGTAACTTGATAATTCAACCCACCCAATTCAAAAATTGATTGTTTTTGAATGTATGTAATGTTCTTGTTTTATAATTGCATGGTGCCCGGTACATGAGCCTTAGACCTATTGTTTATTGTTTATTGGGTTTGTTTGTAATTTTTATAAAAAAAATAAGACCTGTGTGTCCTGCCTCTCTCTCTTAAATCTCCATGTATTTCTTCTCCTCATCTCACTCTCCTCGTATGTAACGTAGGTTTCTATTTTATTGATGTAAATTAAAATAGGTTTTTTTTTTATTATAAAAGTAGTTGTAATGATCGTGAAAAAGAAACGAATGAGCTATGAAGAGGAATAACTTGAAGATCCAAGATTTATTTTAAACCCTAGGTCGACCCACCAATTCCTCTAGGCTCGAGGAAATCGGTTTTAGTTGACATGTACCGACACGTTTTATTTTGTTTAGAATGCACGCTAAGGTTGAATGTTCAATAACATGCCAAACAATGACCTTCTAACAAAGATAATAATCTGGTGAGACATTAAATAAAAACCTCAAGTAAGGTATAATAAGTCACGTATGCCTTCCATCACCATGGTTTTAATCAAACCACTGTTTGTTGGAACCTTGTTCGCCACAGTGAAGGGTACACTTCTACCAGTGGAAGGTTAAAATTCATTGAAGTTTTCTTTAATGATAATAGGTCGACTTAAAATGACAGTTTTGCTTGTTCGCCATAGCAAAGGTTGATAAACATGTCATAGGCATAGTAGAGAAGTACACATGTTGAGTGTACGTGGCGACATGTAGTGTCCACTTTACTGATATTGAGAATCACACTTGAGGACGATGGCTAGGCCGTTGGATTGTGTGATTGGCTTGTTGGCTTACTTTACATTTGAGGTTGGTAGTAGGAGCTATCAACTAGTGTGGATTAAGTTTGTTGGCCTACCTAATCAACCCATTTTGGTTTGTTTGCCCTAGCAAAGGTTTGAAATGGGCTAGATGGGATCTCAATCCACTAGGAAAGCCAATAAGCTTTCCTGAGTTAATAGTGAGGGCTATTGGCTTGAGGAAAAATAGTGGGAGTAGTTTTTAATAAAAGACCATATTAAGAAATAATAAATATTATATTGGCTTTACTTTTTTGAATTGTAGATTCACTTAAAATGAGCATTATGAACCTGATACCGATAATCAAGAAAGAAAATAGGTTAGATGGATCCAATTTCTCGGACTGGTATCATAATCTTCGGATTATACTTAAGTCCGAAAAGAAATTGTATATCCTTGATAAGCCATACATGGCTGAGCCTAATCCTGATGTCACTCAGGAAGTAAAGGATACTTATCAAAAGTTCCTTGATGATGCTGATAGTGCTCAATGCTTGATGTTAGCATCGATGACACCAGTGCTGCAAAAGCAGCATGAGAATATGGACTCTATTGTCATCATTCTACACCTCAAGGAGATTTACGAAGGGAATGCTTAACATGAGAGGTACAAGGTGTGAAAAACACTGTTTGGAAGTCGCTTGACCGAGGGAGCCCAAGTTAGCCCTCATGTGCTTAAAATGATCGAGCACATGGAGAGGCTTGAGACTTTGGGGTTTGAGTTGCATGCAGAATTACAAGTGGATTTAATTCTGCAATCATTGCATGACTCTTATGCACCGTTCATAATAAACTTCAATATGAACACTATGGTGAAAATCCTGTCGGAGCTTTTGAACATGCTAAGGACTGCAGAGCAAGACTTGAAGAAGTCCAAGCCTGTTTTACTGGTAGCTGCCAGTAAAGGAAAGGGTAAGGGCAAGGGAAAGGCCAAGGCCAATCCCCAGCTCAAGCCTAAAGGACAGGATGCTCTCAAGCCTTTGGGTGGCGTTAGGGAAGATGGGAAGGTAGTTTGCTTCTATTGTGGCAAGCCTAGCCACTAAAGGAAGCACTGCAAGGCTTTCCTTGCAAATAAGAAGAAGTCAGATGCTTCGACTTCAGGTATGTTTATGATTGAGATTAACTTCTCTCTTTCAACATCTTGGGTCATTGACACAGGATGTGGTACTCACATTTGTACTGATGTGCAAGGACTAAGGTAGAGTAGATTGCTCGCCAAGGGAGAAGTGGACCTATGAGTTGGAAATGGAGCACATGTGGCTGCATTAGTTGTAGGGACTTATTGTTTTTCTTTGCCTTCGGGCCTATTATTAGAACTTAAAGACTATTATTTTGTACCTGTGATTTCTAGAAACATTATTTCAGTATCCGCTTTAGATAATATAGGATATCGTTTTGAGATTTCTGATGGATTGTTGTCCTTTAGTTTAAATGGTATTCTATTTGGAACTGCAAGGTTATATAACGGATTATATGTTCTTGATTTGAACAATAAGGATATTCTCGACGTTGAAACTAAGAAAGCTAAACATAGCGAACAAAACCATACATACCTCTGGCATTGTAGATTGGGTCATGTTAATCAGACCCGCATTGCAAAAGTTCAAAGGGATGAAGTTTTGGACCCTTTTGACTTCTAGTCATTTGAGGTATGCGAGTCATGTCTTTTAGGCAAGATGACCAAGTCACCTTTCACAGGACAAAGTGAAAGGGCTACTAAATTGTTAGGCATCATCCATAGTGATGTATGTGGTCCACTAACAGTTGAAGCCAGAGGTGGATATTCCTACTTCATCACATTTATTGATGATTTTAGTAGATATGGTTATGTCTACCTCATGAGACATAAATATGAAGTTTTTGATAAGTTCAGAGAATTCAGGAATGAAGTACAAAATATGTTGGGCAAAAGTATTAAAGCTCTTTGGTCAGATCAAGGAGGTGAATACTTAAGCTCAGGGTTTTCTGAATACCTGAAGGAATGTGGGATAGTATCACAACTCACCCCTCTGTATACACCGTAACACAATGCAGTGTCTGAAAGGAGGAATAAGACCTTCCTTGACATGGTTAGGTCCATGATAAGTTTCAAGGATTTATGATAATCCGAGGATTATACTGCTTTATTTAGGCTTTTTGGCCGGATTTTGGATACTTCTTATGTCGTTTTGCCTGAATTGCAACTTAATTTCACATGTTTTATGTTTCAGGCCAAAACGTGCACTTTGAGCAAATAATGAGCAGAATTGAGTTCTTGGACCTAGAAGCGAGCGAATCTCAGAATTAGAAGAAGTTCTGAATAGTATTTGAAGCATTATGAAGCTTGTTCCCATTGGAAAGCATCGAAGATAGAAGATTCAAGCAAGGAAGCAAGTGGAGGGCAATTTTGTAATTTCAAAACTGTTCAGCAAGGTTCACCTCAGCGAAGTTCTTTCTTCGCCGCGACGATAAACCCTTGGGAATTCGTTGCCGTAGCGATTTTTAGTTTTCTTCAAAATGCACAGTTTTATTTTAGGAAAGTTTTTAGGTTTTTGGGCGGACTATTTAAGAAAAACCTTGCCATTTTGAGAGGGGTTCGTCTAGCTTTAGAGCAGCTTTGACATTTTGGGAGAAAGGAAGAGAAGATTTGAGATTTAACCTTGTGGATTCATCAATTAGGGGAGATCTTTACTCTTTTCTCTTTGTTTCAACATGTTGACTGCTGTATTTACTATTTTTCTTGCGATTTGTGTTAATTTCATTATGAACTAACTCACTTTGGGTTAGGGTTTTGATGTAATTCAGATTTCTATGGTTAATAAATAGATTATTGTTGCTTTTACATTCTATTGCATGGATTATGTGATTATTCTGATTTTTATTGATTTTATTTGTTGAACATGATGAGATTGAGGAATGAATCGTGTTGAGCTTCTTGGGTAATCACCATTGTTGTATTGAACGCTAGAGATAGGTTTGAGAATCAATGAAATCAATCTAGGATTCCATTAGCTTAATGAACTTAGATCTATTAATCTTTAATTTGTTGGGTGCGGAAGCTTAATAGGGAAAAGTAGGAATTCATAGACTGAGAAGGTATGTTTTACAACTTAGGGAATTTGATATGTTTTACAACTTAGGGAATTTGATTTACCATCCGTGCATGTGAGTGTAGAAGTAGCATAATTTGTAGAATTAATCTATAGAGTCCGAATAAGGTCAAAACCCTAACCGTTTGCTTTACTTGATATTACTCTTGCTTTAATATTGCTTTCATTAATTAGTTCTTGAATTACGTAGTAGATTTTGCTTTCAGTTTAGCTTTAGATTCTCCCATAAATCCAAACACTTTCGGTTTCTCCAACTTGAAAACAAATATGAAAATCAGTGCTTAGCAACCAATCCTCGTGGGAATGATACGCACTCATCACTTTATTACTTTGTGTGACTAGTGCACTTGCTATATTGCATGGTGTAGTAACAACGCATCAAGTTTTTGGTGCCGTTGTCGGGGATTGATTTTTGTGTTAACATTGAAATTTTCTTGAGTTAGCTAGATTGGAGTTTTATTTTTGTTTTAATTGTTTATTAGTTAATTTTTGTTGTTCTTTTCTATTAGCTAGTGATCTCACGTTTTCTCTTGTTCTGTGTAGTTTATGTGAAGAGCAAGACGTCAGCCAGTGGTTCCTTTAGATCCAGAGATTGAAAGAACCACAAAAAGACTTAACAGAGAGAGAAGAGAATGAGAGGCCATAGCTGTTGAGATGGCAGAAAATAGAACATTGACGGAATTCTCAGTTCCCACGGTTGATGTCAATAGGTCAAGTATAACTAGACCAGCATTATAAGCCAATACTTTTGAAATAAAGCCGGCAATCATCCAGATGATCCAGTAGTTAGTACAGTTTAAGGGAGATTTGAAGGAAGATCCAAATTTGCACATTGCAAACTTTTTGGAGATTTGCGATACCTTCAAGTCAAATGGAGTGTCAGATGACGCCATCAGATTGAGATTTTTCCCTTTCTCATTGAGGGATAAAGCAAAGGGATGGTTAATGGCATTACCACCAGGGACGATGACAACCTGGAATGAATTAGCACAAAAGTTCCTGACTAAATTCTTTCCCCCAGCAAGATTTGCGAAGATGAGAAATGATATCACATCGTTTCTACAGGAAGAGTCTGAATCATTATATGAGGCGTGGGAAAGATACAAGGAACTACTGAGAAGGTGTCCACACCATGGTTTGCCAGTTTGGATGCAAGTCCACACGTTTTATAATGGATTGATGGTTAATGTGCAAACAATGGTGGATGCAGTATTGGGAGGAGCATTGCAAAATAAGACACCTAAAGAAGCTCATGAGTTGCTTGAGATTTTGGCAAGTAACAACTATCAAAGACCTAATGAGAGGATACAGTCGAAGAAATCTATGGGTCTTCATGAAGTTGATGCATACACGGCTATTTCAGCCCAACTTACAGCACTTCAGAAATAGTTGGGAAGTATGCAAGTAAATTCTATTCAAGCACCTCAACTAACTTGTGATTTATGTGCAAGTAATCATGTGAGCAGTGAATGTCAAGTGGGGAACATGTTTACTTCAGCGTCTTCATCATCAGAACATCTTAACTACTTGGTAGGAAATTAGAGGCAACCGAACAATCCGTACTCCAACACATATAATCCTAGTTGGAGAAATCATCTGAACCTGTGTTGGGGCAATCAGAATCAATAGAATAATCGATGGAACAAAAGAATGATGCCAAACAACCAAGCAGGGGTGAACAATCAACCAGGAGAGCAAAGATTGACAAAACTGGAGGATATGTTTGGAAAGTTTATGTAAAAGACCATAGGTTTCATGAATGAGACGAGGACAAATTTCAGAAACCAAGGGGCATCCATTCGGAACTTAGAGGTATAGGTGGGCCAATTGGTCGATAAGCTCAATGAGAGACCATAGGGTTCCCTACCAAGTAACACAATGACAAACCCATGGGAACAAGCAAATGCAATAACACTACGGAGTGGAACAGTCTTGGAAGAGGTGGAACAATTAGGGAAAGAAGGAAGCCCACCAAAAGAAAAGGAAGACTTCGATGAGGAAGTTGACGAAGAGATAATTGTTGAAGAGAAACCAACTAGTCTTAGGGAAGATGAACAAAAACGGGAAGAGAGGTAAAGGCAAAAGAAAGAGAAATTGCCATTTCCTGAGATACCACCAGAGTTGGCACATCACACCCCTCTTGTGTCTTTTCCTTAGAGACTAAAGAAGAAAAATTAGGATAAGCAGTTTACCAAATTCATTGAAATATTTAAAAAACTGCATATTAACATTCCTTTTACAGACGCATTACAAAAGATGTCGAGCGACGTAAAATTTCTCAAGGAGATTTTATCAAACAAAAGGAAGTTAGAAGATAAAGAAACAGTGATGCTCATGGAGGAGTGCAACGCCATTCTACAGAAGAAGTTGCCCCCGAAACTCAAAGATCCAGGGAGTTTTACTATTCCTTGTGTTATAGGAGACATTACTTTTGATAGAGTTTTATGTGATTTAGGTGCAAGCATAAACCTAATGCCTTTTTCTGTTTTCAGGAGATTAGGGATTGGTGAAGTGAAACCCACAACCATATCTTTACAGCCTGCAGATAGATCCATCAAGCATCTGAGGGGCATAGTTGAAGATGTGTTGGTAAAGGTGGACAAAGTTATCTTTCCGGCGGACTTTGTTGTGTTGGACATGGCAGAGGACAAGGAAATGCCTCTCATCTTGGGGTGACCATTTTTGGCCACTGGAAGAGCTCTCATTGATGTGCAAGAGGGAAAGTTGCTGCTAAGGGTTCAAGATGAAACAGTCACGTTCAATGTTTTTGAAGCCATGAAATTTCCATCAGAGTCGGATTCATGTTTTAGTGTAGATTTGGTGGATAAACTAATAGCAGAGGCTATTGAAGAGAACACCCCTCAACTACCTCTAGAAGCATGTATTGCCCAATAAAAAACAATAGAGGTAGATGAACCAGTGAAGAATGAGTGTGCTAGATTTTTGGAAGCACTTGA
This sequence comes from Pistacia vera, assembly GCF_008641045.1. NCBI lineage: Eukaryota > Viridiplantae > Streptophyta > Magnoliopsida > Sapindales > Anacardiaceae > Pistacia > Pistacia vera. The sequence continues at coordinate 1,495,580 of NW_022196378.1, forward strand.
GCCGATAAATGCAAGCCAAGATTCAGAATTTGAAGAGTTTGATATTGAGAAAGAGAAGGAAAAGGCAAGAACTGAAGAGCCTCCAAAACTTCAGCTGAAGCCTTTACCTTCCACCTCAAATATTTGTATCTTGGTGAAGCAGAAACCTTCCCAGTGATTATCAATTCAAGGTTAGGTAAAGTGGAAGAAGAGCGGTTAATTCAGGTTTTAAGGGAACATAGATCAGCCATTGGATGGAATATTTTGGACATTAGAGGCATCTCTCCATCATTTTGTATGCATAAGATACTCATGGAAGATGATGTCAAGCCTAGGGTACAACCACAACAGAGATTGAATCCTTCGATGAAGGAAGTGGTGAAACTTCTAGATGCGAGCATAATTTATCATATTTCTAATAGTCCATGGGTGAGCCTGAGGCAAGTGGTTCCAAAGAAAGGAGGTATCACAGTGATAAAGAATGAAAGCAATGAATTGATACCAACTAGGACAGTCATGGGTTGGAGAGTGTGCATTGACTACCGAAAATTGAATGAAGCAACAAGGAAGGATCATTTCCCACTTCCTTTCATCGATCAACTAGATTGGCAGGGCATGCTTACTATTGTTTCTTGGATGGTTTTTCACGATATAATCAGATCGCCATTGCTCCTGAAGATCAAGAGAAGACGACATTCACTTATCCCTATGGCACCTTTGCATACAAAAGGATGCCTTTCGGGTTGTGCAATGCACCGGCCACATTTCAGCGATGCATGATGTTAATCTTTGGTGACATGGTGGAGTGGTTTATAGAAGTCTTCATGGATGACTTCTCTGTTTTTAGTTCTTCTTTTGACAATTGTTTATCTAATCTTTCATTTGTTTTACAGCAATATCAAGAGACGAATTTGGTGCTCAACTGGAATAGTGCTCGATCACAGAATTTCAAAAGATGGCATAGAAGTGGATCGAGCGAAAACAGAAGTGATTGAGAAGCTGCCAGCACTTGCAAATGTTAAGACAATTCGGAGTTTCTTGAGGCATGCAGGGTTCTATTGATGGTTTATCAAGGATTTCTCTAAAATCTCTAAATCCCTTTGCAATTTACTGATTAAGGATGTTCCTTTTGATTTTAATGATGAATGCATGCATGCTTTTCAAACTCTTAAGAAATTGTTAGTGTCTGCACCTATTATTGCAGTTCCCGATTGGGGACTACTATTTGAATTGATGTGTGATGCTAGTGATTTTGCACTAGGAGTAGTTTTAGGACAAAGAAAGAACAAAGTGTTGCATGTAATTTAGTATGCTAGCAAGAAACTCACTGATGCACAGTTGAATTACACAACTACTGAAAAAGAGTTGTTAGCCGTGGTTTTTGCATTTGATAAATTTTCTTCTTATTTGCCAGGTGCAAAGGTGATAGTCTACACAGATCATGTGGCATTCAAACACCTATTGGCAAAGCAAAAAGCGAAACCTCGGCTGATAAGATGGATCCTATTACTACAAGAGTTTGAGTTGGAGATTCGAATAAAAAGGGGTTAGAAAATATCGTGGCAGATCATTTTTCAAGGATTTAATGACCAACCCAGGGAAGTGAAGAGGAAACCCAAATCAAGAAAACCTTCCCGGATGAGAAATTGATGAGAATTGAGGAAGCACCTTGGTATGCAGATATTGCAAACTACTTGTCATCGAGAGTGCTCCCAATTGGCATGACATTCCAACAAAAGAGGAAGTTTTTCTCAAACTTGAAGTATTATTTCTGGGAAGAGCCATTTCTGTATAGACACTGTGCTAATCAAATGATACGTAGGTGTGTCCCGGAAGAGGAGATGGAGAGTATTCTATGACATTGCCATGAGAGGGAAGTGGGTGGTCATTTTGGAGGAACTATGGCAGTAGCCAAGGTCCTTCAATCTGGATTTTATTGGCCAACCCTATTCAAGGATGCCTTCCGGGTAGTTTAGGAATGTGATCGAATGTCAACAGAGTGGAAATATTTCGAAGAGAGATGAGATGCCATTGATCAATATCCTAGTTGTTGAGCTATTTGATGTGCAGGGAATTGACTTCATGGGTCCTTTCCCAAATTCTTTTGGAAATGTGTACATTTTGGTAGCGGTGGATTATGTTTCGAAATGGGTGGAAGCAGTTGCATTGCCATCCAATGATGCCAGGGTGGTGGTTAACTTTGTGAGAAAAAACATTTTCTCAAGATTTGGGGTACCACGGGCAATCATCAGTGATGTGGGGTCTCATTTTTGCAATAGGCAATTAGATGCACTGTTGAGAAAATATGGAGTGAAACATAGAGTGGCTACACCATACCATCCCCAGACTAACGGGCAAGTCGAACAGAGAACTTAAAGGATTTTAGAGAAGACAGTTAATGCATCTAGGAAGGATTGGTCACGAAAATTAGATGATGCGTTATGGGCATACCGCACTGCATTTAAAACTCCAATTGGTATGTCTCCATTTAGGTTAGTATATAGGAAGGCATGTCACTTGCCGGTGGAACTCGAGCATAAGGCATATTGGGCAGTCAAACAGCTAAACATGGATTTATGAGCTGCTGGGAAGGAAAGGATGCTGAATTTGAATGAACTCGATGAGTTCCATCATGAATCATATGAGAATGCTCGGATTTACAAGGAAAAGACCAAGAAGTGGCATGACAAGCAAACCAGGAAGAAGAACTTTGAAGTGGGTTAGAAAGTTTTGTTGTATAATTCTAGACTTAGGCTCTTCCCTGGAAAACTTAAGTCTAGATGGTCCGGACCTTTCATAGTTACAAGAGTTTACCCGTATGGGGCAGTGGAGGTGTCACATGAAGAAAATGGTACATTTAAGGTCAATGGACAGAGATTGAAGCCATACATTGATGGGGTGATGAGTTGCAAGTCAATTCCCATCCAACTTGACATCGCGACATGAGGACTTGAGAAAGTCGAGCTTCCGACTATAAACAAGCGCTTCGTGGGAGGCAACCCAAGTGTTTTCATTTTCATTTGTTTGTGTATTGCTTTTGAATTTGTTTAGTTGTTTTCTGGTTTAGAATAATTGAAATTTTATGTGTTTTTGGGTGTTTCAGGTGAATTATAAAATTAAGGCGAAAAAGGGAATTTCTAGTTTTCACCGCGGCGATGAACATTTTGCACAAAATAGAAGTCGAAAAGTCCAAACCTCACCGCAGCGAAACAAGTTCTTCATCGGGGCGTTGTTTTCTCTGGAATTTTTTGCCGCGGCATAGAAGGTATTGCGGAATTGTGCTAAGGAATTTTCGCCGCGGCGACGTTTTCTCTGGAAATTTTCGCCGCAACATCGGCTGGGTATTAAGAACTTTGCCGTGGCGAAAACTGTTTTATGTAAAAAACCCACGCGACTCTTCATTCTTCACGAAAAACTTCAAAACGCATCCAAGAGCCAAACACTTCCATCCTCAATCTAGAGCTTCTCCAGTGAATTCCCATCCCTATACCTCACTCCTTAACCCCCACAAACACTAAAACAACTCATTTTAACAAAGATTGTTGCGAAAATTTGAAGAAATTTTTGGAAACCCTTGGTTTTCAAAAATTGGGGATCTTGAGATTTGGACCGAGATTGGTGAAATTGGTGGTGCAATCATCTTGGGTTTGGTAAGATTTCGAGTTCTCCCACTTCTAAATTGCTTAATTTTGATTGTAGTGCTTTAAGTTTGAACTATTGTTTGAATGTGTTGAGTTATGGATTTTTGGTGAAATTTGTGATTTGATATTGATTAAAGGAGTGTAGATTTGGCTTTGTATTGTGTTGAAGGAGTTGGGTTTTCAATTTAGGAGTGTTTTGTTGAGTTTGGAAGAATTGTGAGTTTGGGGGTCTAGGTGCAATATTTCAAAACTTGGTGTTTTTGCAGGAGAGATTGTGGTAAGTAGTAAGGGTACTTAGCGTTGAATTGTCTGGTTGAATCGGTAGTTTGGGGGTACATTTGGATATTCACAGTGAAAACCGAACATGTCGATCAAAATAGCTTCCAAGGGTAAGGGAAAAGGGAAACAAGTAGACAATAGGTTTGTTAGTGACAAGGCTCAACAACGTTATGAAGGTGCAATCAAAAGAAAAGATAAGGGGTTTATTGCCGAGCGTGGATTGACCACTGTCCATGCAACAGAGTGGAGTCGAGGGAGAAAGTGGGACAAATTCATGAGTGACCCTGAACATTTGGCCATAGAACCAATAGTGAGAGAGTTTTATGCCAACTTTCCTGAGTGTAATCCTAGGCATGTATTTGTGAGGGGTATTGATGTGCCAATCAATGAAAAGGTGATCAATGATTTCTATGAACTACCTCCAATTGACTGTGATGAGTATCTGCAATTTAAGAAGCGACAGTTTAAGGAGGATGAGATTCTTAAGGTAATAGCAAAGTCGGATACCCCTTGGGAGATTTCGAAGAAGGGGAGGAAGAGCATTAAGGGAACTAATTTGATACCTATGGCTAGGTTATGGCAGTACTTTGTGTGTGCGAGGATGATGCCGGAGACGCATTATAGTACAATGACTTTTGAGAAGGCATTATTGCTTTATTCCATTTCCACCGGAAAGAAAATGGATGTAGGGAAAATTATCATGACGAGAATACAGAATGCAGCCAAACCAGGGCGAGGGAGCTTCCCTTTCCCACATCTCATCACAGAGCTGTGCACTCGAGCGGGAGTCAAGAGGGCTGATGATGATCCACTTATCTATTCTGTCCCAGTACTTTAACAAGCATCTTGAGTGTCCACCCAATGAAGGACCCAGATCCAAAACAAAATGACAGAGAACCACAGAAGGCACTGCCACATCATCCAGTTCCACATCCACAACAAAGGAGCTGCTGCAATAGATTTTGGTTAAGATGAAATGGATGGAATGACGTCAAGGTTGGCTAGCAGAGCAGACCCGGATGCTGTATGATATGCAACACAGCTGCTACACCAAGCTAGACATTGATACTTCGAGTTTCAAATGGGAAGACTGGGATTCCGAGGAATGGATGGGCTCTGAAACAGAAGATGACGACACCGAAGGAGAGGAGGAAGCCGAAGGATGAAACCTGAGCACCTGTTTTGTAGTTTATTTTTTGTTTTAATTGTCATTGTCTTTTATTTTGTACATTGAACCTAATTTTCTTTTTGTTTTAGATTGTTAATTTTTGTTTGAACTTCCTAGTAGTTGTAAAGGCGAGATTAGGTTGTAATAATTTCATATTAGTCAGTGAAATTTTCTAACACAGTGGACACCACAGAATTTCAATTGTTTTACAGACTAGGGTGATGAGAAAGCTAAGGAACGGGTGTGCATGCTGTTGAACGAAACTCTGATTTCACGGATTAATCAGGGAACTATCTCGTACCTTTTTCAACTCTATTTTTCTATTCTTAATTTGTGCATAATGTGACATTGGGGACAATGACATTTTTGGTTTGGGGGTAGGAAAATTTCAAAAAAAAAAAAAATTGATTTGTGTTTAGTGTTTTTATGTTTTGTTTTGTTGCGCCAATGATGAATTGCATAAGTCTATGATGAGAATAGGATTGTTGGGATTTTATTGTTGAAAAATGTTAAGCATTGCTTCAAGTTTAGGTTTGTTGACTTGATTGCGCCAATGATGAATTGCATAAGTCTATGACGAGAATAGGATTGTTGGGATTTTATTGTTGAAAAATGTTAAGCATTGCTTCAAGTTTAGGTTTGTTGACTTGATTTAGCTTGAGGTTTGTTGAGTGGTTCAACCACCATTTTCATTATTTCAGCATGCTTAGATTCATTTTATGTGGCTAGGTGAAGTCTTGATAATGTTGGTGGACTTTAGAACCTAGTTGAGAAGTGTTTGAGGCGAAATTCTAGGAATAAACATTATTAAGGAAATGATTTAGGCAGTTTTTAGAAATGTTTGAGCCTTTCCAGTTGACCATGAAAATTTATCCTTAGGCACCCATTTGTGCCTTATGAAATGATCGTTGTCCTAATTTGTTTTCTTGAACAACCAATAAAACCCTTCACCCTAAACACGTTTCACAACCCTTAAGAGAATTTTGAACCTAATGCAAACACAAAGAGCTTGGAGAGTTGTGTGAGATGTTAATGAACTACAAGATTAGTTTGGGGGTCGTGAGAAGGGCAAGAAGAATGAAGGGGTAATTAACCTCAATAAGTTTATTGTTGCTTTTTTTTAAAAAAAAAAATTATAGAATTTGAGAGTTGCATTTTAGAAGCAAAAATAAGAAGTGCACATGTTTGAGGGTTATAAAATGGTTGACACCTTGAGCGATGGTTGAGAAAGAAAGTAGACGTTGATATAGTTCTTAGTGTTTGCTTAAAAGAAACCAAGTTCTCTTACTTTGTTTATCTTTTCCTTTTCTTTAGAGCCCACTAACCGAGCCTAATGTTACAAGCCTGTAAAGACCTTTTGATCCTTAGTGATGTCTAATCCTCATTAGTGGAGAGTAGTTTGATATTTAGGCTTATGGAGTCGGCCACCATTTGATAAACTTTGCATTTCTGCATAAAATAATCTAGGAAGTTGGGATGTGGACTGAAGTGGGGATCACCTACTCAGGGGACCAATAGAGAAAGATAGTCAATGCAACTTATAACTTCTTGGAGTGTTGAGCATTTTCCAGTAATAATTTTTCAATAATTTTTGAGACTTGTATAAATTCTAGGCAGTTCTTTGTGTGTGATTTTTGATTTTAAGTTTTCTCATTTCATTTTTAATTTTTTTGTTTTGTGTTTTTGTTTATTTGGTGTTTTTCTTTTTGTTGTGTTTTGTACCTGATGCTCGGGGACGAGCATGTCTTTAGTTTGGAGGTATTTGATAATCCGAGGATTATGCTGTTTTATTTTGGCATTTTGGCTGGATTTTGGATACTTCTTATGTCGTTTTGCCTGAATTGCAACTTAATTTCACATGTTTTATGTTTCAGGCCAAAATGTGCACTTTGAGCAAATAATGAGGAGAATCGAGTTCCTGGACCCAGAAGCGAGCAAATCTCAAAATTCGGAGAAGTTCTAAAGTGGATTTGAAGCACTATGAAGCTTGTTCCCATTAGAAAGCATCGAAGATCGAAGATTCAAGCAAGGAAGCAAGTGGAGGGCAATTCTATAATTTTAGAATTGTTCAGCAAGGTTCGCCGTGGCAAAGTTCTTTCTTCGCCGCGACGATAAACCCTCGCGAATTCTTTGCCGCGGTGAAGTTTATTCTTCGCCGCGGCGAAGTCTGTGATTTTTAGTTTTCTTCAAAACGCACAGTTTTATTTTAGGAAAGTTTTTAGGTTTTTGGGTGGACTATTTAAGAAAAACCTTGCCACTTTGAGAGGGGTTCATCTGGGTTTAGAGCAGCTTTGACATTTTGGGAGAAAGGAAGAGAAGATTTGAGATTTAACCTTGTGGATTCATCAATTAGGGGAGATCTTTACTCTTTTCTCTTTGTTTCAACATGTTGACTACTGTATTTACTGTTTTTCTTGCAATTTGTGTTAATTTCGTTATGAACTAACTCACTTTGGGTTAGGGTTTTGATGTAATTCAGATTCTATAGTTAATAAATAGATTATTGTTGCTTTTACATTCTATTGCATGGATTGTGTGATTATTCTGATTTTTATTGATTTTATTTGTTAAACATGATGAGATTGAGAAATGAATCGTGTTGAGCTTCTTGGGTAATCACCATTGCTGTATTGAACGCTAGAGATAGGTTTGAGAATCAGTGAAATCAATCTAGGATTCCATTAGCTTAATGAACTTAGATCTATTAATCTTCAATTTGTTGGGTGCGGAAGCTTAATAGGAAATAGTTGGAATTCATAGCCTGAGAAGGTATGTTTTACAACTTAGGGAATTTGATTTACCATTCGTGCATGTGAGTGTAGAAGTAGCATAATTTGTAGAATTAATCCATAGAGTCCGAATAAAGTCAAAACCTTAACCGTTTGCTTCACTTGATATTACTCTTGCTTTAATCTTGCTTTCATTAATTAGTTCTTGAATTACATAGTAGATTTTTCTTTTAGTTTAGGTTTAGATTCTCCCATAAATCCAAACACTTTCGGTTTCTCCAACTTGAAAACAAATAGGAAAATTGGTGTTTAGCAACCAATCCTTGTGGGAATGATACTCACTCATCACTTTATTACTTTGTGCGACAAGTGCACTTGTTACATTGCATGTTGTAGTAACAACACATCAATTTACCTGCATCATTCTGGGGTTATGCCGTAGAGACTACGACTCACATTTTGAACCATGTTCCGTCAAAGTCTGTAGACAAGATTCCATTTGAACTATGGAATGGGCGAAAGCCCAATTTGTCTTATTTAAGGATTTGGGGTTGCGAAGCTTATGTCAAGAAATTGACTTCAAACATGCTGGGCGCAAAATCTTACAAATGTATATTTGTGGAGTATCTTATAGAGACTAAAGGATGCTATTTCTACCATCCAGAAGAGTGCAAAATTTTTATTGCTCGTATTGGTGTCTTCCTAGAAAAGAAATTTTTTCTAAGAAGTACTAGTGGGAGAAAAGTAGAACTTGATGAAGTTCTAGAGCCACAAGATATACTAGATGAAGGACGGGAAGATGTGCCATAAGCAGTGGTTGAACATCAGGAAGAGGTTACTCCACAACTTGTGGATCAAAGTGAACCACCTCAAGTAGCACAAGAGCTACGTAGATCTAGGAGAGTACGCCATGAGCTTAAGAGATACGGTTATCTCGTGACTCAACATGGTGACGTACTTGTCTACCAAGACGATGAACCCAGAACCTACAAAGATGTTATATCGGATCTAGATTCTGTTAAATGGCTTGAAGCCATGAAATCTGAGATAGACTCCATGTACCAGAACCAAGTATGGTCTCTGGTGGAACCACATGAAAGGGTAAAATCCATAAGGTGTAAATGGGTCTTTGAGAAGAAGACTGAGATGGATGGCAAGGTGCACACTTATAAAGCATGACTTGTTGCCAAATGCTTCAAACAAATTCATGGTATTGACTATGAGGAAACCTTTTTGTCGGTTTCCATGATTAAATCCATCCGAATTATGCTTGCGATTGCTGCATATCATGATTATGAGATTTGGCAAATGGATGTCAAAACGACTTTCCTGAACGGAAACCTTGAAAAGGATGTGTATATGACACAACCTGATGGTTTTGTTCTTTATGGGCAAGCTAAAAAGGTATGCAAGTTGCAGAGATCTATTTATGGACTCCAGGAAGCTTCAAGGAGCTAGAACATTCATTTTGATGAAGCCGTAAAAGAATTCGATCTTATCAAGAACGAAGATGAGCTTTGTGTTTACAAGAAAGTGAGTGGGAGCGTAGTGGCATTCCTAGTGTTGTATGTCGATGACATACTTTTGATCGGGAATGATATATCGAACTTGCAGTCAGTAAAGACTTGGTTATCCAAGTGCTTCTCCATGAAAGACTTAGGAGAAGTAGCCTACATCCTCGGAATTAAGATCTACCGAGATAGATCATGTAGGTTGCTTGGCCTAAGTCAGAGTACATACATTGACAAGGTATTGAAGACATTCAGTATGGAAGAATCCAAGAAGGGATTTCTTCTGATGTCAGATGGTGTCTATCGCTCTAAGGATATGTGTCCTAAAACACATGATGAGAGAGATAGAATGAAGAGGATCCCATATGCGTCAGCAATTGGATCCATCATGTATGCCATGTTATGTACTTGGATTTATGTCTCATGTGCGTTAAGCACTTGTAGTAGATATCAATCAGATCCAGGTGAGCATCACTGGATAGCTTTCAAGAACATCCTTAAGTACCTGAAGAGGACTAAGGACATGTTCTTTGTTTATGGAGGGGAAGATGAGCTCACTATAAGAGGATATAGTGATGCTAGTTTCCAAACGGATAAAGATGATTATCGATCGCAATCAGGGTTTGTATTTTGTCTCAATAGGGGTGTAGTGAGTTGGAAGAGCTCTAAGCAAAGCACTGTAGCGGACTCTACAATAGAGGTTGAGTATATGTATTATTTGATGAGGCCAAGGAGGCAGTGTGGATTAAGAAGTTTGTCACCGAACTTGGTGTGGTTTCCATGATTGTTGATCCGATAGATGTCTATTGTGACAACAATAGAGCAATTGCTCAAGCAAAGGAACCACTGTCTCACCAGAATTCCAAACACATACTCAGACGTTTTCATCTCATCAGAGAAATGGTTGAGAGGAAAGATGTACAGATCAGTAAAGTGCATACTGATGACAATCTCGACGATCCATTAACGAAGCCTCTGTCACAATAGAAGCATGAAAAACACTTAAGGTTATTCGGTATTAAATACATGAATGATTTGTTATAGTGCAAGTGGGAGATTGTTAGAATGAGAGCTTGAAATCAAAAGAAAAGCAACTAAGAAAAGTGCCGAGAAAGTGCGAGAAAATGTGAGAAAACGAGAGAAAAAGTTTGAATATATGTGTGTGAAAAATTCTTATTAATGAGTTCTATTACAAAGTTTGTTAAAATGCAAACTGACCCCAGTCAACAAGTCAATAGGTTAGTCAGACTAAAATTACAGATTTATCCTTAATCTAACTAAAATTACATATTTATCCTTCAAGGACTAAAAATCAATAATAGATCCATGTTCTAACATTCCCTTGTAAACAGAACCTCCACTGAATCCTTAAATGCACTACCAAACATCATATTCTGACATTCCCTTGTAAACTCAATCTCCATACCAAACTCAGCTACCATTCACAATAAAAAAATCTAGCCACAATGACCAACAGCCTAATTTTATTTATTCAGCAAACCAGAACAATCAACAACTCTCATTCTGCAACATAATAGCAACAAACTCTCTAGCCGCAATGATCAACAGCCCAATTTTATTTATTCAGCAAACCAAAACAATCAGCAACTTCAGTTCAATTTTACTTATTCACCAATCAGAACAATTAGGAACATTCATTCTGCAGTCCCCCCCCCCCCCCCCAAAAAAAAAACAGATTGTCCAACTCATGTTGTAGCATAATAGCACCAGTCAGCAACACCAGTCAGCAGCTCTCAAAACTCAAAACTTTTCTTAGTTGCTTTTCTTTTGATTTCAAGCTCTCATTTGGTATCAGAGCCATTGACAAACGTCAATAATGGCCGATCAAACTTCTTTTGCTTCTTCCTTTGACAAATCTGAAACAAACCCAAACTCAAAACCTTCCACTAGCTCAACTAATCCCAGCAATTCCTTTGGTTTTTCATCATCCATGCTTCCAATTATCTCACCCAAGCTGACGAGAGATAATCACAGGTTCTGGAAGTCTCAGATAATCTTTACTGTCGGCTTGTACGATCTTGAGGAGTATCTCACTGGTTTGGTTTCTTGCCCAGCTCCTTTCATTAGAGTTCAATCAAAACTTTCAAACTCTGAGGTAATCAAGAAACCTAATCTTGAGTATACTTTGTGGAAGAAAACTGATAAACTTCTAGTTAGTTGGTTGCTGTCGTCGATTTCAAAATCATTGTTTACAGTAATTGCTAAATGTCAACATGTTATTGAAATCTAGATAACACTAGAAAAGGAATTTCTTACTACATCTAGAGCCAAAACATTACATGTTAAAAGTTTGTTACAGAACACTAAGAAGGATAGCCTTAGCATGCATGCCTATTTTCTTAAGATGAAAGGATTTGCTTAGAATCTGACTGCTAGTGGGGTTAATGTTACATATGAGGAACTACTGAATTATATATTAGATGGTCTAGATTCAGATTATGATGTTGTTGTAGTCAATATAACCTCTAGATTAGAGTCTAGACTAGAACCAATCTCTATTCAAGAAGCTCAAATCATCATGCAAAAATTTGAGCTAAGATTGGAAAAGGCAAATTTTGCCCTGAATTCAGTTGTCCATAATGAGTTCCATGGAGTCTCAGCTAATATTGCCAATCTTGCTATAGACACCAGTAATAAGAAATCCCAATTACCTCAGGATGCTTAAAACCTTGTTGGAAAACTTCAGTACAATACCCTACCTCAAAGTGATCAGCTTCATAATTTCCTTCCACCATATACCCTACCTACTCAAAAACAAACCATGTCTACACCCGAATATGCTCAGAATTCATATTATAGTCAACAGTTTCAAAATGGTTATTTTGGTGGTAGAGGTAGAGGTAGGACTGAAGGAAGAAACAGATTTGTTTGCTAAGTTTGTGGAAAAACTAGGCATCTTGCACTAAATTGTTACCATAGGTTTGATGTTCACTTTACAAGACAACATTCTTCCTCTCCTGGTTTTACAAATAGTTCTCGTAACTTCACACATAACCTTGGTCCTGCTAATATTGTTGGTTTCTCTAGATCACATGAGTTCAGCCAAAACAACTACTCACCCGCAGCTCATCATACTTGCTCATAGAATGTTAATCTTGGAACTTCTGTACAACCCTCCAGAAATCCATTCCCTCAACACACCATAGTGTCACATACACCCACTCCTAATGTTGGTTCTCCATTAAGTACAAGTCCTACAGGTGGGCAGAACTAGGCCTTCATAACACAATCACAGCCTTATTTGCCTACTTCTGCAGCAATCAACTATATAGCTACACCATCTACTGTTCAGGATGCTGCGTGGTACATGGATTCTGGAGCTACGGACCATGTGACCTCAGATTTTGCATAGTTGACAGCAAGTTCCAACTACACTGGTGGTGAGCAGCTTCAAGTTGGTAATGTTGAGTTATTATCTATTTCTCATATTAGCTCAACTGTTTTACCTACTACCTTTCAACCTTTACACCTTAGGAATGTGTTATGTGTACCTACTATTACCAAAAACTTGCTTAGTGTGTCTAGGGATAATTCTGTGTTTGTTGAGTTTTATACTAACTATTGTGTGGTTAAGGACATAACCTCCAGGACAATTCTGCTTCAAGGGGTACTTAAGGCTGGTATGTATCATCTTTAGGTTCCAGCTCATTCATCTCTTCACTCCTCTCCAAGCTTGGCTGTCTCTTTTAATTCCAAGCTTGCCAATAAGCCTGATGTTTCTTTGTCTAATAAGTTTACTAAGTCTGATAGTGTTACTTCGAATAATAAGTCTGTTTTAGCTTCTATTTCGAATATGTTCAATTCAAGTTGTAATAATCAGTTTACTCAGTTGAATAATGCATGCTCTGATACCAAATGAGAGCTTGAAATCAAAAGAAAAGCAACTAAGAAAAGTGCCGAGAAAGTGCGAGAAAATGTGAGAAAATGAGAGAAAAAGTTTGAATATCTGTGTGTGAAAAATTCTTATTAATGAATTTTGTTACAAAGTTTGTTAAAATACAAACTGACCCCAGTCAACAAGTCAACAGGTTAGTCAGACTAAAATTATAGATTTATCCTTAATCTAACTGAAATTACAGATTTACCCTTCAAGGACTAAAACATTAATAATAGATCCATGTTCTAACAGTTAGAGTAGGTGCCTTAGAGCCAATCAATTATTGTAAAATTGACTCTGTAATAAATGTTTATTTATCAATAAAATGCATATTCTACTATATCAAGTAAATCATATTATATGTAATGATATATGTCCTTAGGATGGTAGAATCGTGATGAGGGTATCAAACGTTTCAAATCTTGATAGTGAGAACCCTATGATCACATATGGTGGCTATTCTAGAAATGTCCGTAGCCCCTATATTATTCTGAACAAGGACACAGATAATACGGTAAGGCTGTCATACTTTTGAACGACCCTATTGAAAGGCAGTGACTGATCTCACTTGTCAAGGTTGTTTGCCGACAACCTGGTGCAACGCATGAGTGCTTGCTAGAGGCTAGTTCACTAGACAGACCTACCAGAGGATTCCATATGGATGGTAACCCCAGTGTCTATGGAATAAATCCTTTAACAGATGGTGGTGCATGTGATCCTCAGACTTGAGATCACCGGAGCGCCTTGTGCACCAATTGGTGTAGTTTGACACCAGCCTAACGTAGTTCTATTCAGAACTATCAGTACGGTAGTGATTGGCTACATTGAGAAGTGTATCGAGACTATGGTGGATCGACAAAGGATTCATCACTCTTGGGTATGGGAGAAGTTATTTCACTGGATAATTCAGTAAATGGCAATGACACTAAATCTGTGGCCACAGTGGGATTGAGTTGATGCTCAATCCAATTTATTATTCTGATCATTGGTCCATTAATTGAATACAAACATGTCGACGATATCTTAGGTTGACACTAGTTCTATTCCCCAGTCTCGATGAGATAACAGTTGATGAAAGGATTTGATTGCACAATATCCATATCATTGACAGGCTACGGTTTCGTTGAATCCGAATCTATCGGGTGGCCATGATGCCTTGATAGGGGCCAATCTTAGTTTTTGTGTAGTGAGACGATTAATTGGTGTTAATCGCGATACTACACACTGTCGATATGATGAGGAGCCTACAGGTCACACACTTAAAAGATAATTTAAGAATTAATTTGTGAGAAGGGTATTTTCATCTTTTAGGACGAAAGAGTATTTTGGTAATTTCACAGTGCAATTAAATTTGCTGAGGTTGTTGCCTGTATTTTATTTTAATATTAAAATTAAATTAGTGAGAGTATATTTAAATATATCTCTGTATATATTTAAATGAATTATTATTATTAATTAAATGTTAATATATTATTATATATTAATTGATTTTAATTATAATAATAATTAATTAATTAAAATATCATAAAGGGTGTGTTTGTTTGCAAGGGTGAACTAGGGTTGGAGCCCATGGCTATTCCTAAGTGGAATAGAGTTTTAATTGTTGCACTATATAAGTGCAACTTAAAATTAAAACAATAGAGAATTATTCATTCAATTAAAATCCTAGCCACCCTATCTCTCTCTCTCCTAAGAAGAAAATGATAAGAGCTTGAAAGTATATATTTTTTTAGTGATTTAATTGGATTATTTATGGAAAAATGTGTTTAAATTGTGGAATTTGAATTAATTCTTTCATAAATACCTTTTACGGGATCACAGGTGTATTTTGAGTATTTTCAGGTTCAAACCGACATTTGAAGGAAAAATAATGATGGTAAGGAAATTCATGACGCGTAGGAACAAACGGTGCAAGAATCGGAGTTGTAACGAAAAAGTTGTGATGCGTCGAAGATACAACATAAAATCTGGAAATCCTTCAAGATGAGCATGCTTTGATGTTTCTGTCATAACTTGAGCTGTAGTAATTGGAATTTGATGATTCATGTGGCGTTGGAAAGCTTATTCAGAGGGCTAAAAAGTTCATGTTGATGACCTTACCAAATTTTGGAGATCATGGACTCTTTGGATAGAAAGAACGATCGCCACAGCAATGGGTCACGGGCCTGTTTGGGTTATTGCATTCTCCTAGTCCGAATCTGAATGGGTTAAGCATTTAATTCTTTCCTAAGTAACCTCCAAACCCTAGCACTATAAATAAGGGTCTTTAAGTTGTTATATGGGAGATTAGAGAAGGAAAAAAAGAATGGCTACTATTTTGGAGATTGAAATTCTTGCAGTTCTCATTCGCCAATTAGAGAAGTTTTTATATTTTTCTTTCTTGAACTCATGTTATTGAATACAATGGTTGCTTTTATTACTGCAATTATGAACTAAATCCCTTTTCTAGGGCTAAAGATGTAGCCCAATTTATGAATATGCGTTGACTTTATTGTTGTTAATTCTTATTGAGCATTAATTCTAAGTTTTATTATTGTGTGTAATGCTTTCAATTCTTAAGGATCCGAGAGTTGAATGATATCATGGGTTGGGTTGAGATCGAGAGATGAAACCTGATTTGTCTAAGGTAATAAAACCATAGATTGAGCGAACGCTAGAGATAGGTTACCGCGATCTATAAGGCTCTGGTAAATTCATAGAACTTAATGATCTCTTAGGTCTGAAATCCAACTTAGAGATATTTTGGGTTGTTGCTTAAGGGTTAATTCACTAATTGTTCGAGAGAAAGTTAGTGGAATATCAGGGAGTTTGGCCTTTAGAATAAGCTTAATTAGGTTAACAATAATTGTCAATGCATAGGATTAAATTGATGTGAAATCTGTGCCCGAGGTTATATTGATCTGTTTACCAAAGTATTAATAAAATTCTGCTTTTGTTTAGTTTTTAGTTTGTGTTCTTTTTCATTAAATTCATTATTAAAATTCCGTTTCATCAAATAGTAACAAAATAGACTAGTTTGGTACTCGGTAGGTAGTTCCCTTGGGATTCGACACTCGTTTACTTGAGCTTTATTACTTGCGCGATTTCGTATACTTGCGAATAGCCTATCAGAAAACTTTTCTTTTTCTTCTTTCTTGATTCTTGAAGCCCTTGATTGTTCTAGCAAAATAATCAAGGGTTATGTGGAAGATCTTCGTGTAGACTTCCGTGAGTGCGATCCTACTTTGGATCGATTGGCAAAAAATGACATGAATAGTATATGGTGAATAGTAGATGGTGAATATTAACCATAAACAGTGTTCCTGTCTGAAATCAGAGATATTCGAAGGAGCCTCCAAACGTACGTAAGTATTCTAATCCTTGAATGGATTTACTTAATACATATTTTTGTTTATAAACATGTAAACGGTATAATCTATAATTGGATCTAAGCAAAGAAAGGTAATTGATTTACCGATTGAATTTTTGTTTTCCACTTCGTATCGCAGATCAATTATTGACAAATTTTTTTCCCTGTCTTTTAAGAAGAAAAACTTCTTCATGAATTTTTTTCACAATTTTGTCCAGCAACTTTAACTATCTCCTCATGATCCTTTAATTCAATTATGACTTCTGCATATTTGTTATGTAGATAGTTGTTTTTAGCTGTAAGTTTTTCCTTTTGAATGTCTAGATTTTTTTTTCTTTTTCTGCAGTTTAACAATGATATTGTGAGACCCTCGCCAACATCGCTTCATTTCGAGAAAACTATACAGATTTTGTTAATAAAACAAGACAAAAACACTTAAAAAATTATATGATCATCAAAATAAAGTGAAACAAATGATATATTTTATATCCAGTGTAAGTCTATCCAGATCTGTTGCATGTATATTCTTCAAATTCTTTCCACAATTAGGAACTATATTAACTTCCTTGATGTTGTTCTCACACTTCCTTCTCTTTAATAGTTGACTTTCTTCTATATCTTCGTCATTTGGTTCAATTGGTGAATATAATTTTTCAGATGTGATGGTGCAGGATGTGCGAAAACAATCAATTTGGTTGGAGAGATTGTTACTGTAGTTGTTGCAATTGGACCTATTTTCACAATTATAATTTTCATTAACAAAATCAAAAACAATAAATTTCTAACAAAAATAAGATGCAATTATATTAAAATTCATAATACCGCTTTTTGAATTAAAATCTGAGTATTTGCTCAGCATATCATAGATGTCAAAAGTCTGCTATTGCTGAATAAGAAGTTTCAATCTTTTGATTGCAATTTCATTTCCCTTACTACTGCCACTTTCATTGTCCCTCTTTTTGAATTTTGACCACTCAGTAGGTAATCCACCCCAACCTTTCTTACAACCTAATAAAAAGTACCTATCATTCCACCCTCACAACTTATTGCTCAAACCTGTTAACAACATTTTACCCTTCCTACTCTCGATAAAGTAAAAGGGACTATTGGGTCTCTTTTTAATTTCATAAATATAGTTAAAAATAGAAAACATTGGTTCAATTGTATTCATCAAGCAAATAACTTCAAAACCATAACAATTTTCCAACCATTTGGATGGAGCTGGCTCGGTGCTATGTTATAAGCCATCATCACTTCTTCTACAAATGGAGAGAATGGAGGAACTAAGCTATATTGCAAAATATTTCAAAAAAGATAAAAAAACCCAGAAGGAGGAATAGTGAATATAAAAAACTCAGGCAAATCACAAGGCAATAAATCATAATTGTCAAAGATATTGTATTCTTTTTGAAAATTTAGAACTTCTTCATCAGAAAGGGTGCTACTAATTTCTCAAAGAGACATTGTCAAGAAGAAAAATGATATTAAGAACCAGTGGAATAGGAAATAACTTCACTTACTTGCGAATTGGTTTTAAAGACGTTGAATGAATTCACAATACGTAGAACAAGAACAAATACCCTAAATCCCTAAAATTATTTTAAATACATAGCAAGAAGCCAAACGGTGGCATTTTATTGAATTGCAGATTTCACAAATTTTCCAATATTATTATACTTAATAAAGGTATATATTGTCAGAAGAATATGTCAGTGATTTATATATAGCAATTTTTTTCTTTTATTTGTGTTCACAAACAAATTGAAATTCAATTTATTGATCTATATGTTTTACTTTTTAAAACTTCGACAGTTGTTTTCTTAAATCCTCATTTATGATTACAATGTTCTTCTCTTAAACCTAGATTAATGATTGTACAAAATCCTTCACATTGCATATGATTAAGCCCAGGAATTGTAAACATTCTTAAATTTTCAACTATATCATCTGATAATTGTTGTATTGACTGTATATTAATTACATATTTGATACTTTAATGTTTTATTTGTGTAATGAATTTAATTATGTCATTAATGAAGTATTGTTAACACAATATTTTTTAAATTAATTGACATATAAATATTTATTTGGATGTCAAACGATTTATATGTTGTTCCTGTTATTGTAATGTGTTTTTTTTTTTTTTTTTTTAATTATTGGATATTAATTGGTTGATATATTGTATCTGGTCTCTTTGATTTGCTTTCAGTTAATGCTTCTTAATGTGAATGTATACATTGTATGTGTTAATTATTTTTGTTATGTGAAGTTAATAGAAAACATTCAAGGGATTTATGTGAATATGAAATGGTTGATACGTTGTACTATTGCAAAAATGGTTCATTTTTATTGTTATGTGAAATTAATAGAAAACATTCAAAGTATTTATGTTAATATGAAGTGATTGATACGTTGTACTATTGCAATAATTAAATGTTTAGTGATTCATACATTGAATTATTGTAATTAATGTACTTCGTATACATACAAATATATTTATGTAATCAATATTAGATAGACAGAGAACTATTTTTTTCTTTTCCTGATTGTTTGGTCTTATTATATCTATAGAGCAAGATAAAAATTGTTCTACGTAGCTACAATATATTTGCTGGTAAAGGTAATGTAATGGTCTTGATTATTTTAACAATTTAATACTTAAATGCTGTATGTATTACTTTTTAAATTTGCAATATATATAACAATTTGTAGATGATTGTTATGTGCTTTTCATTAGTGTCCATGTGTTGTAAATATGTAGGTATATACAATCAACAAAGATAATTTGAAATTTATTATTGCAGTATTTTTCTTTTTACAGGTAATGAAGCTTCTTTTTTTTTTTCTTCAAATTTTTGTATATCATTGTATTATGCAATTTTCTATACTGGTCATAGAATTATGTTGGTTAGGTTATAGGATTGTAGTATGTTCACCAATATATGATAGTATTAAAAAAAACTCGACTACAATTCTTCTATAGAGTTGTAGTAAACCATTTAACAAATTATAATTTTGGTTTTGATTGTAATAGATTTATTAATTAACATTTTCAATGTCCATCCATTTATTTGTGTATTATTACTTTTTGATATTCTGGATGTCGAAAAATGTATTAGATCCCTAGAATTGTGTTAAGGTAATACTGACCTATGATTTAAATATAACTGTTGTATACTATTATATTTGTATTACTTGCCGAAAATTAATTTAAATATAAGTATATAATAATCATTTATAAATTTATTTTTATAGGTATGCTGAACCATAATACAGAAATATAAAAATGTAAGTTGTTGCCGAACCTAATTTTTTGGCAATTCTAAAAGATATGATGTCTATTCACTTTCTTCACTGTATTAAATTATTATCAGCATGGGTGTATAATTGTGTTATAAAAAAAAAAAAATAGAAAGAGTGAATATTAAATCGTTCAAGTCTAATTTTGTTTGTTGATGTGGAAATGCATAGTATGGAGACTACTGATGGAGTTTCAGCAAACGTATATTTATATTTGGAAATGATAGAAAGCTATAAATTGGAATTTGATTATGGAAATATAACTGCTGTTGAATTGAGAAGAAGAGTGTACACGAAAAATAGGAAATTGAGAATGATTGTATTGAAACAACAAAGAGCTGCAAAAGCTGTTAGAACTGAAACCGATGATAGTACGAATGACAAAATGTCTAGATCAAAGAGAAAAAGAGTAATTAATAAATCAATTATTGTTTTCTTATCCCTTTTGTAACAGTATGACAATTATACTATTGTTATTTTTAATTTCAGGAAACGCATCAAATAATGAAACCGAGTCTGTGTTAGAAACAAATGTAGACGTATTGAATAATGAAAGAGAATCGGTGTTAGACACAAGTGTAGACGTATCGAATAATGAAACAAAATCTGTGTTGGAAACAAATGTAGATGTATAAAATAATGAAACAGAATCAGTGTTGGAAACAAATATAGGTTTTCAAATTTGCTTAGGCCCTTCTGAAAATAATGACCACATATACAAAGACAACAAAAGATATAGAATGTATGTATTAAAAAAAAAAGAGAGGTAAGGAAAATTATGTTATATAATTATGTTCTTTTCATTTTCTTGAGATATCTGACTAACTATACATAAAATTTTGCAGGTGCTGATTATTATGTAAGAAAAAAATCTAAATTAAAGCTTACTCCCTCAAAAATATGTAACAGTAAGTTATAAACTTTAGACATATATCTACATAACAAATTATTACAGTTTGTTCATTTGTGTAACAATATCATTATCTTTGATATTTGTTTAAAATTAGTGTTATTTCTATTGTTAGTGGATTTGGAACCATTGAACTTTGGTGTACCATCTTACCATTGCAAGCATTGTGGGACAATCATGTGGTATGAAAAGCGTACAATTAAGAGCAGAAAGATGACTTCTCCTGTATTTTCGTTATGCTATATGGATAGGAAAATTGAGTTACCATTGTTGAAAGAACCACCTGAACTGTTGAAAGAATTATTGGATATAAAAAGTGGTTCTAAAGGAAAAATATTCAGAAACAAGATAAGAATATACAACTCGTTATTCTCATTTACATTCAATTGTGTGGGTGGGGGGGGGGGGGGGGGGGGGGGAACTTGATACTGATGTCAATAGAAATAGTGGTCCATATGTTTTTAGATTTTGTGGGCAAAATTATCACTGTATAGGGACATTGCTTCCACCTGCTAGAAAGAAACCTACTTTTGCACAGCTTTACATCTATGATACACAATGTGAAATCAGTCACAAACTGAATTGTATAGGAAGGCAAGAAACTTATAATAATGTTGACAAGGAATTGATCGAAGAATTGAAATTGATGCTTGATAGGAACAATGAGTTGTTTAAAGTTTTCGGTTTGCCAGGGATTGTATTGAATCAAATAATGTTCCTGAACTCCACTTGTAGTTAAAAATCCATAGGGAAAAAGATGAAAGACAGTATAATCTGCCAACTACATCTGAAATTGCAAGAATAATTGTTGGTGATGTTGGACTGTCAGATGTTAGAAAGGATGTTATTGTTTATCATTCAAAGAATGGTTTACAGAGAATTACTGACTTACATCCTAGTTTTATCGCATTAAGTTATCCAATTTTGTTTCCGTATGGAGAGGATGGATACAGGGTTGGCATTAAGTATAGAGAATTAGGCGATAGAGAAACATCTACAAGGCATAAACTGACTATGAGACAATTTTATGCCTTTCGATTGCAGTATAGATTGAATGAAGCACACACTTTGATGAAATCTGACAGGCTATTGCAACAATACATTATAGATGCATATATGGCTATTGAAGAGGAAAGGTTTCGTTGGATAAGAAAAAAAAAAATAATAAGAAGTGATTTGTATAGCGGATTGATGGATGCTATTTCAAAAGGGGGTGTTAATGTAGAGAATATAGGCAAGTGTACATTGCTATCGTCCTCTCACACTGGCAACCCATGATATCGTATTCAAAATTATAAAGATGCTATGGCAATTTGCATGTATCATGGATATCTTGATATTTTTTTTTTTTTTTTTGACATTCACATGTAATCCAAAGTGGCTAGAGATACAATATATACAGAATGCTATTGGTCAATGTGATGAAGACGGAAGAGTAACTGCTGTTTTTAGAGTGTTCGAGATGAAATTGCTTGAACTGGTGAAAGAGTTAAAGAATGATAAATATTTTGGTGAAACTCTGGCAAGTAAGTTATGTTATAAGTGATATGTATATTTTCTTTTAAAGTATTTGTTCATTTATGATTTATAATATGAAATTTACAATATATCAACAATTGCTAACAATATTCTATTATATTTCTCAGTTATTTATAATATTGAATTCCAGAAAAGATGTCTCCCACATGCACATGTATTGATTTTCCTCTGCGGTGAATATAGGAATCCTTCGCCATCGAAGATTGATAGGATGATATCTGCTAAATCACTAGATAAAGAAAAGGATCCTCTTGCTTATGCAGTTGTTGGGAACTACAATATCCATGGTCCGTGTGGAGATTTAAATACAAGTTCACCCTGCATGGAGAACGGGAAATGTAATAAACATTTTCCAAAGAAATCTATGAATGAAACGACTGTAGATGATGAAGGGTACCTAGTATATAGAAGGTGAGATACTGGAGCATTTATTGAGAAAAAAGGTGTCAAAATTGACAACTATTTTGTTGTTTCCTATAATGGAAATCTGACAGTTAAGTACGATGGTCAAATAAACATTGAGATCTGTAACTAGCATAGATCAATCAAATATCTATTCAAGTATGTCAACAAAGGACTCGACAGAATCGAAGTTTCTATAGAGGTTGCAAAAAATAACGAAGGGAGTTCTAGATGCACGAATGTTATAGAGGAGGATGAAATTAAAGCTTATGTCGATTGTAGGTATGTATATAGAAGAATAAAATATAATATATTTGTTGTTATTTGTTATAAATATAATTTTGAAAAATGCAATTACTACAATTACAAATATATTTCTGCCATGGAGGCTTGCTGGAGAATATATCAATTTGATATGTACTATAGAGAACCAGCTGTTAAAAGACTTCCTTTCCACTTGGAGAATGAACAAACAGTCGTCTTCGAATCAAATCAAAATTTAGTCAAATATTTGGAGAGTAATGTTGTTACTTAGACAAAATTAACAGAGTGGATGAAATGTAATAAACAATATGAAGAGGCGAGATCATTGACTTATTCTAACTTCCCAACATAATGGGTTTGGAATGACAAAGAAAGGAGATGGAGTCAATGGGGAGGTGGAAGATGCATTGGCAAAATTTACTTTGCAATTTTAGGCAGCAGTGAAAAATATCAGAATGTTGTTAAATTTGGTTAGAGGAGCAACATCATTTGAAAACATCAGAACTGTTAATGGAAGGATATATCCTACAGTCAAAGATGCATGTTATGCATTAGGCTTGCTAGATGATGACAAAGAATGGATGCTTGGCTGAAGCATCAATATGGGCTATTGGAACATAGTTACAACAACTATTTGTAATAACTCTTTTATTTAATGAAGTCGCAAACCTAGCAGAATTGTGGCGAGCAAATGCAGATCGACTATTTGAAGACATCGCATATAATCTTTGGAAAAAAACAGGAATGAAAACAATGAGATACAATACAGAGCAGTTACACAATCATGCATTGACTGAGATTGAAGACTTCATTAAAAAGGACAAAAAACAATGGTTGATTTTCATGGATTGCCAATTCCAAATCGCACTAAATTTGAAAATACACAAAATAAGTTGATTGTTGAGGAGTTGAATTACGATATTGACAGCAACAAAATCCTACATGATGATTTATATAGTGGTCTAAACAATGGACAAAGAGACATTTACAATTCAATTATTGATTCAGTTTATAATGAAAGAGGAACACGTTTTTTGTTTTCGGGCATGGTGGAATAGGCAAAACATTCCTATGGTCAACAATAATAGTAAAATTGTAGTTTGAAGGTAAAATTATTTTCATTGTTCTATGTCAGTTATTGCTGGCTTGCTGTTACCAGGAGGAAGAACATCCCATTCACGTTTCAGGATACCTTTGGATGTAACGAAAGAAAGTACATGTGATATTAAGAAAATAACGCAATTGGCAAAACTGATTTTGACAACATCTTTGATAATTTCGGATGAAGCACTGATTGCAAATATGTATTGCTTTGAAGCACTTGACAGATCTTTGTGGGACATTTTGTCTGATAAAGATTCGTCAAATGCTAATAGAATATTTGGAGGCATAACTGTTGCACTGGGTGGAGATTTTAGACAGATTTTACTAGTTACACCAAAGGGGAAAAAATATGATGTGATGCAAGCATGTTTATCTTCATCTCCTCTTCAGCCTATTAAGTGCAGTCTAGGAGTCGAAGTCTTCATTTGTTTCTTCTGATGCTACTTCCTTGGGTATTTTGCCTCTTCGCTGGTTCCCATACCTGTTTTCATATTGTAAATATATCTTTGCAAGACACTATCTTATCTCTCCTAGTTGATTAGCATATGCTTCATCTCGTAAATTTTTATTTAACGTGTCTAAACCATTCTCTAAACATACAAATTTAATTCTATGATCAAATATGGCAGCTAAACAATTAAGAAATGGAATGGGTTTCTAATATTTTTTAAATTTTAATTCCATTGCCTCTATTGGTCCCACTAAAATTTCATTGTTTCTGTTTTTTTAAATAAATCTGAAATTTTTATAATTGTATGTATTACTAATGGACTAGTAGGATAATACACACCAGAAAGTTGTAAAGTAGATTGATAAAAAAATTTAAGAAAATAATGAAATTTTTGAGCTATATGTCAATCAGTGTCTACCAAATAATAAGGACCCCTATTATTTGCTACAAAATAACTAATTAAATTTGCATAAGGTAAGCATGAATCAAGCATTAAATAAGTACTATTCCATCTAACAGGCATGTCTAATGTAAAAGTTCTAGGAGATATATTTGATTTTATACAAGCATCTTGAAATTTAGCATTTCTTCGATTACTACTAGTAATCCAAGCTAAAGAATCCCTAATTCTATCAATATTATTTCTAATTTTTTTCATACCACTTTTCACAATTTAATTAATAATGTGATATGCACAATGTTGGTGGAAAAACTTCAAATTGTCATAAAAATGAAAATTTATTTGAAAAAAATCTATAGCTTTACTATTAATACTTGCATTATCTAAAGTTAAACTTATCACTTTATAAACAATATCATAATCTTCTAAAACTTCAACAATTTTATTATAAATTTGTTGACCACTATAATCAACATCTATTAATATAAATCCCAATAAAGAGTTATTTAATTTACATTCGTTATCAAAATAATGTCTAGTTACACGAATATAATCTTGTTTAGCTCTACCACTCCAAATATCGGCGGTTAGAGCTACACTAACATGACAACTATGTATTTTTTTTTTAAATTCTAATTTCATTTTCCCAAAAAAATTTATTAAATCATTTCTAGTTGCAGTTTTAGAATAACTTTTGAATCCTGGAAAAAATGAATTTTTAATAAATCTTTCAAAATATTTATCTTCAATCATATTAATAGGTTGATCAGTTGCAGCAATATATAAAACTAATTGTTCCCTATATACATCAGAATTATAATGCCAATTAATGCCTATATTAGTTATCTGAGTTTGATTAGTTTCTCTATTTTCATGTTGATTCATATGTTTACTAGCATGACTTTTGTCACGACCCAATCTAACCATGGGCTCGGCTGGGGATCACAAAGCACCCACTCTCGTGACCATTCTACTCAGTATTGTCCCCCCTTTAAGGGATTTCTTTCACCTCCTCCACTATTCGAACCCAAGACCAAGGGGTTATATTCAATTGGGAAGCATGTTGAGTACCATCAGGCTAGCTACCCCTTGGTCTTGGGTTCGAGTGGTGGAGGAGGCGAAAGAAATCCCTTAAAGAAAGGGGGGGGGGGGGGGGTATATTCCTTAGAGTCACGCAGAGTGGGTTGGTGCTTTGTGAACTCCACCCAGCCGTGCCTCCGGTAAGATGGGGCCGTGACACCTTTTTAAAGTACTAGTACCATTACTTGCATCAGCTTTATAAATATTTCCACAATACTTGCATCTTGCTTTCTTCACTTGAACTCTATTTTCTGTCTCGTAAAACTTATCGAAATGCACCCAAACGTCTGATGTGTGCCTGTCATCAATTTTTACTGCAATTGATGAACCCGCTTCTACTTAAGATAGAGTTGGACGAGGACAACGATTACGAGGACGACTTCTAGAACCATCGGGAGCTATAGCAGCATGGGGAGGAAGGGGGAATATTATGAGGTGTATCGAATTCTGAGAATGGGAAAGTAGGATTATTTGAATCTACTGCATTTACGTTAGTAAATTCAGGGGGACTAGGATAATTTTCTTCATCATCGAAATTGATGGGATGAAAATATCTATCCATTCTAGTTAAAAAAAAAAATTGTATATAGAAAGAATACAGAATTAAAGACGGATAATTGAAAATTGCAAAAACTAATAAAAATTAAAATGAGAGCAAATTGACAACTAAGAGATTGAGAGATTTCAATAGAGAGAATGAGAGAATTTGGGATGTGAGAAAATATGAGAGTTTAGGCCCTATTTATAGAAAAAAAAAATGGGAAAAGAAAATGACCAAAAAGATCCCTCCAACTGCTATAAAAAGGGTATATTTCAAGGATAAAATGGGTTTTTGCAAAAAAATAATTAATTTAATTTTTTTTCCAACCCGCGGGTCAACTCGATGGGTTGGTCATTGGGCTGTCAATAGCCAACCCGCCAGGTTGATCAACGGGTTGAAAACCCCCAACCCGATGGGTTGGACGGTTTTTTTTTTTTAAATATAACCCGCCGGGTTGGCCTATGAAGGCCCAATCCATCCGGTGGGGTATACGCAGGTCGAGTTAGGGTTGACTCGTCTAACCTGGCCCATTTGTTCCACCTCTAGCAGATTATCAAATTGTAAAATAATCAAACAATTCTAATAAAATATTATACATCAACATTACAATTATGTATTCAACAAACAAGTCGAACAAACTGAACAATTTATTAAATAAAATTAAAACTTGTCATTATCAATGGTATATTTCAAACAATTTTAATAAACAATACTCCTGCCATTTCAATTACAAAACAACAAATACCAACGTTTTGCTGAACAATTGTATCATGTATTTTGAATATTTACAACGAATCTTCCAGTGACCAATACTTATTACATACTGTTTTGGTAACACACTATATCTGTTAGGAAACGGTCCATGTACGCAATGGAAAATAAAAAAAATAATACAAGGATCGTTCCCAAAGAGCCAAGATCAAAGATATAATTTTACAGTTTATATTAAAGTAGAAATCTACAGAAAAAT
This sequence comes from Pistacia vera, assembly GCF_008641045.1. Lineage (NCBI taxonomy): Eukaryota > Viridiplantae > Streptophyta > Magnoliopsida > Sapindales > Anacardiaceae > Pistacia > Pistacia vera. The sequence continues at coordinate 1,523,095 of NW_022196378.1, forward strand.
TAATCATGAGTTTAGAAAACATACGCACATTTAGAGGCTCCTCCAAATTTGTCTTTGAACGTTTTTGCTACCGACCCAAGTGTAGGATCGAACCGACATAGTCTACACAAAGACAATCACAAGGAACTAAGGAGGGATTTGTTAGATCCTCCTTAGCCTTAAGAATCAAGAAGAAATAAGAGAAATTGATTTCAAGCGAAAAAAGGGGGCTGTGTGTGTTTTCTTTTTTCAATCAAAGTCAATGAATGAAAAACTTTATTCAATTTTAATTAACACTTTTCTTATATAGTGTTATTTAATTGCCCTATTCCCATATGGAATAGGCTTGGGCTCCAACCCAAACACCCCATGTTTCCAAACACTCCCAATTAGATATTTATTTTAATTCATTATTATCTTCAATTAAAATCAATTAATATATATATTAATATTTAACAATAATGATAATTTATTTAAATATATGCTAACACATATTTAAATGTAATTTCACTTATTTAATTTTTTAACAAATTAAATAAAAGGCTACGACCTCAACAAATTTAATTGCACTGTGAAATTACCAAAATACCCTTTCGCCCAAAAAAATGAAAACGTCATTCTTTCTTCCTGAGTCTTAAATTATCTTCTATGTGTGTGACCCATAGACTCCTCATCATACTGGTAATGTATAGTATTGCGCTTAACACCAATTAATCGTCTCACTATACACAGACCAAGATTGGCCCCTAGCAAGGCATTATGGCCACCCAATAGATTCGGATTCAGTAAAGTAGTTACCTGTCAACGATATGGTTACCGTACAATTCGATCTTTTCATCATACGTTATCTTGACGAGACGAAGGCATAGAAATAGTGTCAACCTTCGGTTACTCTCGATATTATGTATTCAGTTTCTGGACCAATGACCTGTATTATAAACTGGATAGAGCAACAACCCAATCCCACTGTGGCCACAGTTTTAGTGTCATTGCCATATACTGAATTGCACCACGAGATAACTTCTCCCGTACCCGGGAGTGATGAATCCTCTGTCAATCCACCATAGTCTTGATACACTCCTTGATGCTGCCAATCACCACCGTATTGACAGCTCTGAATAGAACTGCATTAGGCTAGTGTCAAACTGCACCAATCGATGCACAAGACGCTCCGGTGATCTCAAGTCTAAGGATCACATGTACACCATTCGTTAGAGGATTTGTTCCATAGACACTAGGGTTACCATCCATATGGAATCCTCTGGTAGGTATGTCCAGTGAACTTGCTGCAGTGTATTCGCCTACAGCAAGCACCTAGTGTTGCATCAGGTTGTCACCAAACAACCTCGACAAGTGAGATCAGTCATTGCCTTTCGACAGGGTCGTTCAATACTATGATAGCCTTACCGTATTATCTGTGCCCTTACTTCAGAATAACACTGGGGCTACGGAAGTTTCTAGAATGGCCACCATAGGGTTCTCACTATCAAGATTTGAAACACTTGATACCCTCGTCATGGTTCTACCATTCTAAGGACATATATCAATACATATTGCAATAATAATGATTTAGAGTAAAATGCCTTTTATTGATTAATGAACATTATTACAAAAATTTAATTCTACAATAATTGATTGGCTCTATGGCATCTACTATAACAATATCAAGATATGTTGCTAATGTAGAATTTGCCTTTACGAACCATGGCAAGTAATTATTACAAAATCATTGCCGGATAAACATTAATAATCAGCTAATACTGATTATAATGTTTCCAGGATACGTTTATGTTGACACATAGAGAGATTGACTTTGGCGAACCATTTTCACATGATAAATCGTTTGACATATGATGTACAATTACCCAAATACAATTCAATGCTCAATAACAAAATCAACGTTCAGAAATACTAAAAGCCAGATGCAATTAACAATTTTATTTAAAATAATAACGTATAATGACTATTCACAATCAACTAAACTACGATGCAAATATCCAAAATCTAAAGTTTTCATGCACTCAAAAATCTTACAGAGGCTGACGAAGATTCAACAACACAAATCAATAATATTTTACAACTACCGGCAGATATACTACAACAATCATTTTTAAAGCAACTTGAAGAAGCATCCAAACTCTATGTACAATTCGGTTGACATAAGTACTATAACAGCAGTGGTATTGATTACTATATCAAAATATTGTCACAAGATAAAAATTACACTTTATTTATCTAACATTTTGTAGATGCAACTATCTTAACAAACAAGCAAATACAAAAAAAGTTTTGTGTAAAAGAAATATCTACAAGCAAAGATCCAAGCTACCACCAATCACCTCGCAAGGACTTTCAATTCTAAAAATGTTTGCAAATGCAAAAAATATACATGCTTTATTACTGTTTGGAACGCACTTAGTCTTCATCGAACATGATGTACACACAGGTTTACCGATGTTAAATGCAGCTTGCAGAACAAATACAATGCAAGCACTATATCACTTTGCAATTGCTCTGCTAACCATATATGAATAGAAAGGTATACAAATTCTACTGAAGTTGGTCAAACAACCATACTATTTTGTCGGGATGAGAAATTGTAGAGAAACGTTCAAATCCCTAACTCCAACAACAACAATGCTTATCAAAAGAAAGATATTTGGGATTTGTGACAGGATGAAAGTTTTGTGCACTAGGACAGAATAACAACACCAGAAAATAACACCCGCCAAAATTGTTGTATAAATTACCAAATAGGATGTGCAAAATACAATTTGTAATAGAATCTTCAAATTAGGATCTTCATAATATTTTACTGAATTTTAATATACCAATGATTATTCAGAATTAATCCTACTAATGATACGTGCATTCCAAATTATATTGTTGAACAAAAAATCTCAAATCGCATAATCCTATTTCATAACCACAATAATAAAGTACGTTATTAACATAACATGTAAACAATATTCCAACACTTGATACCATGTTATAAGCCATGATTTTTTAGTATTAGATTTTACTACATGTCATTGATAATGATTTGTAATGTATACATAAAAACGATTTGCTATGACATATAGCTTAATATAATTCGTGCTTCATATTTTTTTTTTTTTTTTTTTTTTTTTGTATTAATAACATATATTAACAACCTTAATCATTGAAGCTTGATCAATCATGTATGTCACTATTAATTTAAAAGGCAAACTTCACATTGACATTAAATATTTTCATTTAGATAAACCAAAATTTACATAAAACTAAAATGTTTTATACCTAAAATTCATTTGATAATAATCTGAAGAATTACAAATATTAATGTAAATATGAACAGCTTTAAAAAAACTAACAATTCACAAACAAATTTACTTATTTATTAAACTTGATTGTTCGAATATCAATTGTTAACTTTTCATTGTGGTAAACTTCATTCTTATTGATTATTATTTGTTTCAAATTGACAATAAATATTAATCTATTAATATTCAATGTTCATGATAAAAAAGAAATTTGTGAATGTAAGGGGTCTTATACATTGTATGTTATTCACAATGCATTTATGTCAATTTAAGGGGTTTGTGAATATAAATCATTTGATAAGTTTTTATTTTGTTACATTGTATGTGTTATGTGTTGCTTTTTAATATAAACGATTACAGATATTTATGAGAATGTGAAGAGTTACGAACAATTTATTAATTTGACTTGATAACTGTGTGTAACGAACCATTGAATCTGTTTCCTTGCACATTGTTCGAACAATTGTTTTGATGTACTGCCATAACTATTTTTACCAAACCTTTTAATAATAATAATTAAACTACCAAATAAATACTTATTACCATTTCATTGCACACTATCCAACAGTTTTTTTATCTTCTTCAATCCTTGTGATTATTTTTTAATATATGTCTTTTCGTTTTGTATTCATGCAATTGCTATTAAAACCGACTCTTGATATATATCTATTTATAAGGTTAAGCAAATTTTTATTCATAATGTGTTCACAAAATACTGAATTTTTATTGATGCTTTCTGCTTCTCTTGTCTGTTTTGCAATGCTAGACAAAACATCAGATTTGAAGAACTTTGAAAGCGATACTAGACATTTTACTCATTTGGTTATATTTTTTTATATACATAAACTCTATAATTGTTTAGTTTTTATAAACTAAATTTTTTTTTTTCAACAGTAGAATTAGCAATACTTAACAGACAGTACGAATTGAGACAGATTAGAGAAAATGTTGAAAGCAACATAGAGAATATAAATACCGAAAGACAGAAAGCGAAACATCTCATTGACAGGTTGGTGGATATCATGCATTCAACAATCATTATTATTTCTAATATGATGATATTAGAGTTACAGATTGCTGCAAACGAAATGGAACTGACAAATCATCATGACAAGAAATAAAGAATGTGAATGTCCGCATTTCTTTTATAATTAATAGATAATAAATAAAATAACAATATATTGAATTCCAAAGTACAATACCAATAGTTTATGTTTCTCATTAATTTACAATATTTAAATTTCCCAACATCATCTTAAGTTTTTTATTCTTTTTTGTGAACAACCCATATTCCGAACAATAATAAATAACATATACATAATATTAACCTAAAAAAATCAAAATATATACTTGCTTAATCTTAAAATCATTTTTATGACCTAAAATAAATTACGATAACAAGTAACCAAACTATTAATTAATTTTAAGCATGATAAATTATAATTAGACAACAAAGAGAAATTCATAATTATACAAATGTAAATATCATATTCAACACTACAATTTATAAAAAAACAACAAAGTTTCACAAAAACTAATTACACATAACTTATATATCCAATTCCTTTTGCTAGATAGTTGAATTTTTTTGGTTTGTGAACACGCTTTTTCTCCGGTTTTGATTGACAAGGTATATCCACTGCTTTTTCAGCATATTTTGAAACATTTAAACACAAAAACATATCCTTCTATTTCTCCTCAGATCCGGAATATGATTCAACATGTTTCTCATGCTACAATAAAATTAAATATTTGTAAGTTATTTATTCAAAAATATTAGAATAAAATTGTTCTATAATATTAAAAAACACATATATGCTATGCAAAAGAATATATATTCAATACACCTTACAAACAACACTAATTAAAAAACATGAATCCCGAATAAAAACAATTCAATAAATTAGACAAATATAAAAGCCATAACAAACATACCACTTCAAGTTTGCCAAGCAAGTTTTCTAGCTTTAAAGCAAGTTTATGGTTCTCCTAAGTTAAAATTTCATTATGTTTAACAAAACAACATCGAAATAAATAAATAAATAAAACAATTAAATCAATACAATAATGAAAATCCATATAAAAAACAATACTTTTACAACTATGCTGATAATACCTCTTTCTACGAATTAAAATATAAACTTTGGTATTTGAATTGACAAGTACAAGAATTATCAAGAGAAATAAGCTTGTTTTGTTTACTTTCTATAAGTTTAATCAAGTAATCAATTTTCTGTTCCAGAGTTTTGTTTTTCTTATTTGACTAAGAACTCTCTGTAATCACATATCCTGGTCGTTCATCTTCTTCTTCACTTTCACTATAAACAACAGAATTAATAAGATGCTGAATATCTTCATTTCGCTTTTCAAGATTTGTTTCTTGAAAACGAACAAAGTGTCTAGGATTAACATTAACAAGGTGCTTTCCTTTCTTCGACGCTTGATTTGAGGTTGACATGCTATCAACAATACCATAACAAAAACAAAAGCCAAATATAAAATCAATCCTGCAAAACTATAAAATCCCAAATGTGTACTTAATCATCACTCTCATTATCCGCTGCATATCAAACACAGCTTTACAATATAATATGAACAACAATACAATAACTCAAACAATAAAAAAAAAAAAAAACCAAATAAAGCTTTACTTTCTTCAATCCTTTATTTCAAATCTCCATGCTATAATCAAATTTCAAAAATCAATCTTGCAAAACTGTAAAAGCCCAAACAAATACTTAATCCTCACTGTCATTATCCAATGTATATCAAATAAAGCTACACAATATAATATAAACCACAGATAAACAAATCAAACAATAAAAAAAGAACGAAAACAAAGAGTTACAAACAAAAAAAGAAAAAGGGACGAAAGAAATATTACTTACATTCTTACAAAATATTGTTTAGATACTGTCGAAGCTTTAAACAAGCAAAAACCAGTAGTGGAAGAACCAAAAAAAAAAAAAAAAAAAAAAAAAAAACAGATACAAGACAGCGAGATAGAGACGATGACAATATATTGAAGAATATCCTAAGTAAATAAATAGTAAACAAATTTAAAATAAAACCTAGCCAAACAATTCATACAATAGTAAAAAAGTTGAAATAAAACCCGGCCCCACAATTGAAAGAGCATTAACTATCCAATCCAAAAAAATAACAAGTTGAACTTAATCCAAAAATGTCCAATTCAAAAAAGACTATAATTAATAATAAGATTTTGAATTAAATATATTTGACAATATATATCCACTATAACTAATTTTAGCAAATTGGATTAAATAATAAGTATCTATAAATGTGTAATAATGAAAAAAAATTACTATTATCAATTCTATTATCCAGTATATCAAAAAAATAAATACAATAAAATATTGGTTTTTCACATAAAATTAATATGCAATTAAAATAAAATATTATTCATTAGTAGAATATGAAAATCTTTTATATGGTGTATCAAAAAATGCCTGCAATAAAATATTGCTTTTTCACATAAAAATCATAAGTAAATAAACAATCCAAAAGATAAATAATATGTCCAAATCTAATTTCAAAAGCAACTCACGCAACGCAGGGGCCTTAAACTAGTTAATTCATAAAACACTATAGATTCTAAGAAGACATGTAACATGGGTCGTGCTCTGCTAGCCTAGCCCATTTTTTCTAGGCCCATATTGTTTGTGCTGGGCCGGCTTAAGTATGATTTATGAAATTCAAGGCCTAGTATAGCCCAATACGCACAACAAGAAGGGGCCACATTGGGCCCAAATCCAACCACGAATGGGTAAACTCGAAATTGGCACAAATAGGCTTTTTGGGCTTGGCATGAATGGATTTTATGGGCTTTTTTGGGCTTACATGAGTGGACTTGTGGGCTTGCATGAGAATTTTTCAATTTAAATTTTTTTATTAAGAAAATAACATTAAAGCTTTACTCTTTTTTTTTTTTTTTTTTTTTAATACACGTATATTGTTCCTAATTGATAATTATCGAATAATATTTTTTTATATTAAAATGATGATTGGTGGTATTGGTTCCCCAAAATTAATTTAAGGTTGCAATTTTTATATTAATTACTTAAACGATTGAATAACATTTTCCCACCCAAACTTTGAAGAATATATTTCCCACCTTTGGTTTTAGAAACTAACATTTTTCCTCCTCCGTTAGTGAATCCATCATCTGACAGGAATACAGTGGGAAAAAAGGCTAATATCTTTTACTATTTGATATGTAATGTCGGCATAGACAATTATCACTATACCCACATTGTAATATGTAATGATGAATATATCCTCAACTTTATTTGTGAACGTAAATTACTAATTTGTCCTTTTAGTTATAAATTAAAAAATTGTTTTAAAACAGTGAAGTTACCGTTGCACTTGGGCACACAAACAAAACATCTTGTTCAACCTAAAACAAGCGTCAACTTCACCATTTTTCATCCTCTTCATCATCATTCATCACTTGGAATCTCTCCTCTATATCTATACTACAGTACCTTCTTCTTCAAGAACACACTGAAGCCATTTACACTCTTAAAGTGCCACACACGCAACATTTTTCATCATCCCCCTAAACCATGATTATGCATAATCCATGGCAAGCATAAATGAAGATCTAATACGATTTCTAAACAAATATTGCAGGTGCTACAGAAAAGCATATTTTAGCATTTCTAACCTAGAGAGAAACTCACAAAAGCTATGCTTTTACTTAATAAAGTAGGCTTGAGTAGAACTCACTCCCAAAAGCTAGCTTAGGGGTAGACGGAGCTCAACCACATATACACACCATAACAACCCATCAACTTGGCGATGTGGGACAAATTCAACTTTAATACCCTCCCTCGTCTCAAACAAACGTAGTTCTGATACCATGATAAAGTAGGCTTAGGTAGAATTCACTCTCAAAAGCTAGCTCAGGGGATGAGGGAGCCCAACCACATATATACATCATAACAACCCACCAACTTGACGATATGGGATAAATTCGACTTCAATATTATTGTCCTTTAAATTTGTGTGGATATTATTGATTTTGGGTACAGTATGACAAAGAAATAGTTGAATTGGTTCAAGGAGAGCTTCTCAACAAAACAACACTGTTTTAAAAGCCGGACCGTACCGGCCCGACCGGTCCAACTAGTTCGACCAGGATTTGGTTTTGTGTCCGGTCCGAACTAATATAAAACCCGCTATTAGTTAAAAAACCATTTAAACCTGCTATTAAACCGGATGAACAGTGTGAGCCGCCCAGTCGAACCAGACCGCTTGGTAAATCGGGTCAATGTTTAAAATGAAAAAAACCCTAAATCTAAGTTTTTTTCACGTGACTCCACTCCACTTCACTCTCTTTAATCTCTCAACTCTATAAAATCGCAACTCCCTTCTCAAAGTAACTGCACTCAGTCTCAATTCAATCTCCCAACTCAATCTCAACACTCTCCCTTAGACCCTTGCTCAACGACGGCAGCACCTCCCTCGCTGGATTTTGACAACGACGCACCTCCCTTCTCCCTTGCTTGACGACAGCAACACCTCCCTCGCTGGATTTCAACGACGACAGCACCCCCCTCACTAGATTTCGGCTACGACGCACCTCCCTTCTCCTTTGCTCGACGACGACGGACGACAACGCCTCCCTCCTTCGCTGGAATCGACGACGACAACACTTCTCTTGCTCAAAATCAACAAAGACGACGTTTCTCTCTTTTGTAAAGATATTCCCATTGTCTTTATTTGATGAATCTATTGCTTTGATGCATAATTTGTTCACTAAATTTGTATGTAAAAAACACTTGCACCAAATGTTTTGTTATTAATTATTATGTATTTTGTCATTTAATTTGTAATGGATGAACTCATCATGTTTGGAGACTTTGGATTGTAGTTAAATCATGTTGGGATTGTTAATGAGTTTGAATTAGGTAGTAATTAAGTAGGTATTCTTATTGAAAATCTGAAATTTTTCAAAAAAATATTTATTTTTTTTGCAGTGCTGATGTCACCGTTCCAATCGACCGGTCCAACTGGTTGGACCGGTTGACCTGTGACCCTGGCGGTGAAGCGGGTTGCCCTCCGGTCCAGGTTTTAAAACAATGCAAAACAGTAGGATGAACATTCAATGGGGAAAAAAAAAAAAAAAAAAAAAGAGTAATTTATGTCTATGAGGTCCAGGTTTAAGTATTTAGAAGTTGTTATAGTTAATGTACAAGAAATGGAAGCTGTTAAGACGAATATTCAAGTGTAACTTTGGAAGCTTTTAAGAGTTTAAAAGAGAGGGTTAAAGAGTTTAGAGAAATGGAAGAAAAAGATGATGTGTTGCATGTTTATTCTAGGCTTCTTAGCATGCATTTTCATCTCATACATTGTAAACTAATGTTGTTAAAATATGCAATGCAATGTGAGATAGAAATTGTCCTTGATAATGTTTTCAAATATATTGTAACCACCTCATTAAGAAGATAAATGAACAAAATAGACTATAAGCAGATAACTTAAACCATAAACCAAGATCTTAAAAGCAACCATCATTCATTAATGGGAACATAATCTTCAATATTGTTACACATAGAACAAAGTGTTTCATGTCAACACTGACCAAAAGAAAGTACTCAATGATAAGATTGTGATCTAAATAATACATATGGATCACACCAAAAAACAAGTTTACAGCAGTTTTCCATTCCCTATACCAAATCAAAACAATCCTATTATATGTGCTATTTATCCAAACAACTTATAACCCAATTACTATTGGCACAAAAAAAAACTAACCGATCAATTGTTGCTCTAGAAATAACCTATATCGTCATCCATTGATTTGTCTAGGTTGTCCATTTGCTCTATGACCTATTAATAAGATAACAAAAACATATCACGGAACCTTATACTTAAATGACATTAACACTAGTTTCCTAATATTTGCCTTTTGAGTGTGATAAGCATGGCACTTTACTTGAAAAGGGCATTGAATCATTATGGAACTTATAACAACAGAACCAAAAATCACTTCAACTCAATTTAGATGAATACTAAATTCAACATAATAGTATTCATTTCACTAAACTTGTTTAGAGGGCTGTTGAGCGTCTTTTGACTTGAACTAATATATATTATATATATATATATATATATATATATATATGTTCTTTTCATTTTATTTGCATCAGTTGCAATATGTCTTGCTATGCCCCATAACATTACAAATACCACACTTGTAGTGCGGAAATTCTTCTTTGTTTGATTCCTCAGTTCGATCTCTTCTCCAAGCTTTTGGGGGTCCACCAATCTTGGTAAACTTGCATAGTGGCCATATTTTATACTTTCAATTTGCACCCAAGTCTCCTTGTAAGATTACTAATTGGTTATATCAGTTCTTATTCTCTTACCACAACAGCCTACAAAGTTTTAGTTTCTTTCAAGTTACCCCCACATAGAAAAATCAATTCTTCAACTTTAATAAAAGAAATACTGGGGCATTTCATTTTTCAACCTATTTTGAACTCTTTTTTTTTTTCTTTTAAAGATGTTTATTTTATTGTTTATTACTTTATAGTTTAGTAATTACTAAAATAAGTATTTATAAATATTAACATTCGTAGATTAGTTGACCAACATTGACCCGTCATTGACGAACATTGGCTGCTTAACTAGTCCTTGACCACCATTGATCAGACGTTGACTAGCATTTATCAGCATTGACCACTGTTGACTAGCGTTGATCAGCCATTAAGTTTTGATTTTTTTTAGTTAGAATATTTATTGTTAAAGTAAAAAAAAAAATTAAAAAAGAATTTTTTATTATTTTATTTACATAATTAGTTCCATCATTGTCACCCAACTGAGAAGTCACAAGGCCATAAATGGTCCAAGCCACAGGAGAAAGCCAATAGCACCACCTTGACCACACAGGAAGTTGCTGCAACATACGTAAGGAGTGTGATTTTTTTATGAAAGAGAGAAATGATATTAAACTAGAATTATTTTGAGAAAAGTACGAGATTTTCAAGTTGGTTATAGTTCACAAATTCTAAGTGTTTCTGAAGCAAATACTAATGTTTTGGGAAAACTGGGAATGAGTTAAAAAGTACTGAAAAGGATTTGGAATTATGTACAATCCTTGCGTTAAAGTTGATGGGTATCACAATGCAGAAAAATTATTTAGTTTGAAGTCACATACCACTCAAGGAATGAGAAAACCAGAGAACAAGTTCCACAAGCGTAGGAAGAAAGACATAAAAATGGCAGCGATTTAGTGGCCTGGTGTCAACGCCACAACCATCATCCCGTACAATGTGAAGTAGATAAAGCACATGAACATGAAGAATATTCCCCCCTGCCACTCGAATCCAATCATAGAGTAGAGGATAAGAGTGTACATGATAGTTTGAATTAACACGTACAGTATCTCTATGAGTACCTGGAAAATGAGGGAAAGTAAATTAGTCAAGTATTCAGTGGCTTCACATGCATTTTACCTTTTGATGACACAATATTTAATATTAGCTTTTCAGGTTTGGGCTTATAAAGGAATTTTCCTTGATTATTTGATTTACAATTTCTAATTTGAAAGAAATAAGCTCGTTAGGTTCCATTAGAAGGGGAAAATACAAAAACAAATGTAACTTCAAGAGATGAGATTGTTTACTTAAGCGAATGCATAAGGTAGAGCAGAACACATCCCAGCTGCTCTTTCACGGTAAAAAACTGTCCTCGCAATATCAACAGCGGACTGCACAACAGTAGCATTGGAAGCTCCGAGGAAAGTCATAGCAGCATACACAGCTCCTAAAAAGTCAATCAGATCTTGCTAATTGGTTCTGTACAATAAATAAATCAAGATCTAAATAAACACCAAATTATTATATTTTCATCCAGATGAGGAGTAAAACAAAGAAGAACTATGAAAAAGAGAGGATGCTTTCATCCGTTATTTCTTTCAACAAGCAATATACTTGAATCCAACTGATTATTATACAAAGAGATGTTATTGTTGGCTAATTGAATTGTATGATAACATCTAAAATTTTAGAAAAAACATTATTTATAGATTTTTTTTTCGCTGACCCTTTATGGTAATTAATTAATTAAACATAAGGGAAAAGAGAACTTATGTTTTTTGACCTTTGTCCCAGAAGACGACCAAAAAGAAGGCCAATACATAAAGTTAGGATAAACTGGATGGTATTATAATCAGGGTGTCTCCAGTAAGACCGAAATTGTTTCCAGAAGCAAGCTTCGCACTGAGTAAAAAAGATGGTGAGTATTTGGTTGGGAAGAAGAGATCATTAGAGCCCGGAGCTGGAGTACTAAGCTCTTTGATAAGTTCTTGATTCCTCCTGAAAGTGTGCCAAGAAAGAAATCATTTACAACAATACTTATTCTAACTTGTAAGCCATATGGAAAAAGTTAAATAATGGTAAAACTATGTATTGATACACTCAAGCTTACTGATATAAAGAGGAGTTGGCATAGAGTTCAACAAAATCCACATCCATTTGAGCCTCGACCGAAGGAGCAGTGACCTCAAGCATCCATGTAGCTGGATTTCATCCATCCTTAATTTTAGGAACCCCTGGGACAGCCTGAAATAGGTTATAAATATTAGGTCTCAGTGCAATTTCAAATCCACGAATTCACTAAGGATTTTCCTAAAATAAAATGAATAATACATGTGGGGGACATGAAATTAAAATTATTAGAGTCTATTCTTTGTGTATTGATGTTAACAGAATCAATCATACAGACTACGAAACATGAATTATTCACCTCAAAATATTCAATGAGTTTGTGAGAATGGCAACCATGGGGTCCTGTATAAATGACTTGTCCACCTCGTTTCATCAATAGTAGCTGTAATAACCAGAATACCGTGTTGCATGTTAAAAACATGTAAACAAATAAGAAACCATAAAATAAAGAAAACACTAAAGGAAGTCTATAAAAGTTGAGCATTACATCGTCAAAGGCTTCAAATATGTCTATTGGTGTATAGTGCATACAACAGTTCTTCCCGTATCCACTGTATTTCTCACAGTATGCACGACAATGGCAGCTGCTCTAGCATCAAGACCAGATGTTGGCTCATCCATGAAGATGATAGAGGGGTTAGCAACCAGCTCTACAGCTATTGTCAACCTTTTTCTTTGTTCTGTTGAAAGTCCATCTATTCCTGGAAGCCCAACTAAATAATTCCTTAATGGTTTGAGCTCAACCAACTCCATAACTTCTTTGACAAACATCTGCATGATACTTGAGGTGAATTAAATTATAATGGCATCATTAGCTAATAGTTCAAAGTATGAAGATAGGGAGAAAGTTCCATCAGAGTTAGGAACCTATTATTATACAAGAATTTCAACATTCCTTCCGTGATTTTGTATCTATTTCCAAAGGAAGACGAATCCAAGCTGAGTATAGGAGTGATTCATAAACAGTAACATAAGGTGAATGAATGCCATTCTGTTCACAATAACCACTCGCACATGCAAATGTTTCTTGGTTCTTTGGGTAGCCAGAAATGCTAATACTTCCTTCAATATACCCTCCGGTCTTCCTTCCTGCCAAGACATCCATCAGAGTTGTCTTCCCTGCACCACTTACACCTACTAGTGCCGTCAATACCCCTGGTCTGAAAACACCACTAACATCTCGTGTAGTTGAAGACGATCTTCTTCAATCCCTTGGGTCTTTATTTCCTGATAAGCAATGATAATTAATTCATCTCAGCATATGCTTGTGGAATCAAAACATTTTCAACAAGATCATTCGTTTAAATGCGTCTAACAATTTTAAAAAAATGTTTAGTTACATTATGGACTTAAAAGAAGCCATTCTAATTCTTTTAGAGGTGGTAAACCGAAAATGAAAAAACGTTGTACGAATAACAATACATATTGTTCTCGAATGATCTCCCAAATTCCATGACTCTATGCTATAGCACAGAAGAGATCTAAAGGTCAAGCAACCTAGTTATTAGTGTTTATTTCATTGCTCATGCTGATTTTTGGCACAGAACATCATCGACTAGCGATGGTAAGTGTTAATTCTGTTGTGACATGATAAGATTTCCAGGTTTTCAATGATATGGAAATTTGGTTATGGTTTTTGAAATGTCAGAGGGTTAAATTTCAATAATCAGGGAAGCTTCTAGAACAAAAAAAGTCTATAAACACTTAAGATAAATATATGCTTCGAGATGAATGACTTACAACAGGCACATCCAGGTAGTAGTTCACATAGTTGAATACAAGTGGATGGGGTTGGAAAGGCAAAACCATTCCTCTTTTAGAGTCAGCAAGGTTAACCATTTCTGATGAACTTCTCACTGCCAAGTTAATACCTGTAATTGTTTGTCAAAGTCAACGTATTTTGACAAATATAATATCAATGGGCTTTACACAGTACATGAATAAGAGATTTTCCTTGGGAGCATGACATAACAATCTGAAAGATAAGTACCGTTCCATACATGCTTTGTAACGTAACTATTTATATGTTCATCATATCAGTTTATTTTTCTATTGAAATTTTAAAGAGGTGGATGAAGGTTTGTGGAAAAAAGCTGGCATATGATTCTTGATTGGTACCGGTAAATAACATAATTCTCCAAGATACATACTTCTGCTAAAATCATTAGCCCCACTTAATGCAGTTGTCACTTCGTGTTCGTGCATTTGATATACCAGCTTTAGTTCTTGTACAAATAAAACTTGACTTTGGTAAACTGAAGGAGAAAAAGTTGGAAGGAATCAGTTGAGAGGCAGACAGATGAGAATGTAAGACAAATTCCTCCATCATCTAATAGCAAACAATTTGAGTGTAGAAAACTCCTAAAATCTCCTAGCAAGGCTAGCATCTCTACAGGAAAAAAGAAAAATACAGCTAAAATGTTTTATACCGACAGTGTTGCTACATACATATAATATCTAATTGAAAACAGAATGATTGCTGGCCATTCTATGATCAACATTTTAACAGGATTAACAAGGCTCGCAAGGAAAAAAAAGGAAAAAGCAAAAACATAAACCTTCTACTCCATGTTCCTCAGAGGCTTGCTTATTCTTCTTGTCTCCATTATCCTCTATGATAGTTTGATAGACCTCCTATAACTACACTGTACAAGAAGAAGAAGAAAAAGGGCAGCATGAGAAATTCGGTGGAAAGGGGCAGTAAGGGGAATTCAGATTAGAAATTAGTTAGGAGGAATCTCCACGTAAGGGAGTGCGGAGAGTCTTATTTCAGTTGTATATAAGGGAGAGCAATAGCTAGCTGAGCATATCATGAAATCTGGAATCAATTGGAAGGCCGCTAGACCCTCGAAGTGCTAGCCACCCTTTTTATTTTTCTCTGTCATTGTTATCTTCTACTTGCAGTGTTTGGCCATTTTCAATTCAATATATATATCAGTCTAGTTCCTAGTTACAGAGATGTGTTGCTGAGTTTTTGCTAATAGCATTTTATTAAGCATTGGGTTGTGTTCTCATCAAATTGGTATCAGAGCAAGATTGGGGAATGGTAAAACCCAAGATGGAGAATAGAATGGAAAATGTTGAATAGGTAATGAAGACAGTGAAGGAAAGTGTCGACACGATGAAAACTAACCTAGGAAGTGTGAGGAGTATTTAACGGAGATGCGCGAATTAATACGTATGAGGGAAGAAATGGATGAAAAACGAAATAAGGAGAAGGAGAAATCATCCTCGTCATCGGAGAATCAGAATTCTAGCCGAGATAAGGAATCTGAACGAAATCACAGCAGCAATAATGAGGAGGACAAGAGGATTCGCAAACTGGAGTTGCCGATATTTAACGGAGATGATCCTTTTGGATGGACCTTCAGAGCTTATCGGTACTTTACGGTCAATCAATACGAGGAAGAAGAGAAAGTGCAGGCAACGACGGTGTGTATGGAGGGTTGAGCCTTGAACTGGTACTAGTGGGTCAAATCTCGGTCGACAATAACCTCCTGGAGCTCTTTCAAATCAACGCTAGTAGAAAGATTCAGACCGTCGTATAAGGGGTCTGCTTATGAAGCACTGGTGGCATTGAGGCAAACTGGGATTGTGACTAAATATCGTGAATAGTTTGAAGAATTATCAACCCCTCTGCGTGAGTTAGGAGAAGATCTCCTAATGGGCATCTTTGCAAATGGCCTTAGAGAAGAGTTAAGGGCTGAGCTAAGGGTGAGTAGATCCAACAGTTTATTTGAGCTTATTGACCAGGCCCACAGAATAGAAGAAAAGAATTGGGTCTTGGAAAAATCTAAGCCTAGATTTTTCAAAACCCAAATGGGCAAACCCGAGAGTTACAATCGGGTCTCTATTTCTCCAGATCTGGGACGACAAAATGGGTGGAATATGGGAGTCAAACCCACTAAAACAGGACAGAACAACCGAATGTGGGACAAGAGAGAAAAATTGATGGGAGGAACAACCACCCCACCCCACAATGACAGATTTCGGAGATTGACGGAGGCAGATCTGCAATATAAGCGCGAAAGGGGATTGTGCTTCCGGTGTGATGAGAAATTTGGGCCAAATCACCTGTGTAAGAGTCGATCTCTTCAGGTTTTATTGCTGTTGGATGACAATGAACCTGACAAAGGAGAAACCGTGAGTGAACCAGAGATAGAAAACTCTGCGGAAGGTATTCCTCTATCGCTATCCATGAACTCCATTATTGGCATTACATCAGATCAAACCATGAAGCTTCGGGGGTAGATTGGAAGTGAGGAGGTGGTTGTGTTAGTAGACAGTGGAGCCTCACATAACTTTATCTCACATGGGTTAGTGCAAAAACTGGAAATCCCGATCGATGGAACTAAGTCCTTCGAGGTCATGGTGGGTAATGGGTTCAAAATCAAGGGTGAGGGGATATGTTGAGATGTGAAGTTAGAAATGCAAGGGATGGAAGTTCAACAAGATTTTTTTCCATTTCAATTGGGTAGGGTCGATGTGGTCCTAGGAATTACTTGGCTAAGCATCTTAGGTGATGTTTATTCCAATTGGGGCAAGTTGACTATGGCATTTGCTAAGGAAGGTAAACAGGTGATACTCAAGGGAGATCCTTCATTTGTTAAGACAGTAGTTTCTCTGAAAACTTTACTCAAGATGCTGCCACTAGAAGGGGATGGATACGTGGTGGAATGCAGTTCAATAGAGGTCAAGGATAGTCCGGAAGAAGGAGAATTGGAACCTGTGGTGGCAGAGGTGTTGGCTGATTTCACCCAAGTTTTTGACCAAACCACTAGACTCCCTCCTTACAGAAAACTTGACCATGCCATTACCCTACAACCAGGAACCAACCTACCCAATATCAGACTATATAAATACCCTTACCTCCAAAAAAATGAGATTGAGAGATTAGTTGGGGAAATGATGGATGTAGGGATTATCCACCCTAGCACAAGCCCCTACGCCAGTCCCGTGTTGTTAGTTAAGAAAAAGGATGGGATTATCCAACCTAGCACTAAATCTATTATCCTTGCTAATAATAGATTTAGTGCCCCTCAAATTCACTCTATGTCTACCTTAAAACTTACGTGCAGTTCATTAATTTAATAATGCCAACATGAAAGTAAGCAAATATTTTAGGTATGCCCTTTAAAACTTTGCAAGATTTATTGTTCAAATTCTAACCGAGAGACAAACTTACCAGATCAAACCTACTCCGGCATTTATCATAACTGAAATTGTTCCTAGGAATTACTTTGCCAGTAGGAAGACGCTGCTCACCTCTTGAAAATCTATTCACTGTATACAAATTAACAACAGAAAAGAATAACATCAAGTCATTTAAGAGCTTGACACTCAACAAAGGCTAAGTCAATGATGGTAGAAATGCAAAGACATAAAGAAAGAAAATTAATAATTCGTTGCACACCAAGATGCCCAAATTCATTGCCCATAAAGTTCAAATATCCTTCTCTGCCTAATCCCATAGTAATGAGCCTGATCATTTTGTGTAACGTTATTCCACGATCTATAAGTGGACATCCATTATTGGCTAGGAACCACTAATAAGGTGGTTTGATGCCTTATCTAGAAGAGAGGAGGGACCAAAATTGAACTCTCTATCAGTGATCCAATTTGCAGAGTATGAGGACTTGGCAAATGAAGCCCAACAGGACCCCAAGGTTAAGCACTTGATTTAGGACCTGATTATGGATCCTAACAGCTGACCCAATTACAAGCTCCGCCATGGCTGTTTATTGTACGAAGATAGGTTGGTTTTGCCTAAGGGCTTACAGTTTATTCCTAAATTACTGACTGAATTTCATTTAAGTCCAATAGGGGGTCATTCCAGATTCTTTCGGACATACAAAAGGGTGGCAAATGTGGCTTATTGGGTAGGCAATAAGAAGGATGTTCAGAATTTTGTGAAAACTTGCTCCATATGTCAAGTTAACAAGCATTAAGCTCTGAAACCTACAGGGCTACTTCAGCCACTTCCTATTCCGTCTCAAGCATTCGATGAATTGACAATAGACTTCATTGGTGGCCTTCCTAAGGCTAAAGGGTTCGATAGCATCTTGGTCGTAGTTGATAGATTCAGTAAATATGGCCATTTCCTTCTCTTATCACACGCTTATAATTCCAAAGAGGTGGCCTTAGTTTTTATGAAGGAGATTGTGAAACTTCATGGCTTTCCCAAGTCCATAATTTCTGACAGGGACAGACTTTTCATGAGCCAATTTTGGCAAGAAATCTTTAGAGTTTCTAGGACATCTTTGAAATTTAGCTCCGCTTACCATCCCCAAACGGATGGCCAATCCGAAGTGGTGAATAGGTGCTTGAAGGCATACCTCCATTGTTTTTACAATTCATAACCCCGTCAATGGCCAAATTGGTTATCTTGGGCTGAGTTTTGGTATAACATGACATATCATCGGTCAACCAAGATGACCCCCTTCAAAGCTCTATATGGTCATGACCCTCCGACTCTCCTTAAGTTCACCGATTACCCCTCTCTGGTGGAAAATGTGAACCATCAGATTCTTGAGCGCAATGCCATCCTCCAGGAACTCAAACACAACCTGGAGTGGCACAAGTCCACATGAAAGAACATGCAGACCACCACTAATGGGATATCCAATTTTCTCCAGGTGATCATGTTTACCTTAAGCTGCAACCCTACAAATTTAAGTCCCTGGCCAAACTGTTGAATGAAAAACTTAGCCCAAGGTTTTATGGACCTTTCCGAAAATCGGTCAAGTTGCCTACAAGCTGGAACTTCCCCCTACAGCTCGTATTCATCCCGTTTTTCATGTTTCACAGCTGAAGCACAAGCTGCATAGCTCAGTACCCATTCAACCTCTGCCCTTTTTTCTCACGGATGACCTGAAACTTCAGGTTCAACCTACGGAGGTCCTGGCTATGTGCACCTTTCTTGATGGTTCCAAGGAAATCCTTATCCATTGGCATGATCTGCCTTCCTTTGATGCTACCTGGGAATCTTTTGAGATCATCAACAACCAATTTCATCACCTCCACCTTGAAGACAAGGTGGCTCTTCAAGGGGGGTATTGTTAGACCACCCATAAGCAAGGTTTATAAATTGAAAGGCAAGAGTAGGAATAGGCGTTAAGGAGTAGTGAGTGTGACGAGACAATGAATGTGGAGAGAGTGGTGAATTTGTTATGAGTGTGGAGAGTTTGTTATAAGAAAATACAAGTGGCTGATATCAGTTAATATAGAATAGAATAACTAGTATATAGAGAGGCAGGTCATTATCGAGTGATATCTTCATAGGACAAATTGGGAGGCCCCCAGCTCCTTGAACTGCTGGGAACCCGCTGTTGAGTGAATTGCTCTTTCAAGAGATATTTCAATCCTTATTAATACTATTTCAATTCTTATCAGATTGTGCAGTTGTTTGCTATTGTGCTTATGTTTTGCGGTTGTTGTTTGGATTTGTTTTACAGGGGAGTTCCATCATATTATTGGTGTTTGTATTTAAAACAGGTTAAAAACAACTAGAGTAATGATAGTGGCGGTAGGTGATATTACACTGATGGGCTGGTGATTATGATAAAGTAGGTGGTTGTGTAGTGTTATTGTGGTGGTAATGCTTCTGGTGGTTTAAGTGTGTGTGTGATGGTAGTCATAGGTAGTGTAATTTGGTTTAGATAAAATCATAAAAATGACCTATTGCTCCATTCAGATAAAATGTCTTTAAAAGTGTTAATAAAGAAACAAACAAACAAAAAGTACCTTAATTACATCTGTAAAGATATATTCAAACTGTAGATGGAAAAACAAGCAAGCCCTATTACTGATTGGCATAAAGAGTGCCTTGATAATATATGGATTTTGTTTTGACCTTATATCTAGACAAAAACAAGACAACCTTCATTGATCTTATAAGCCATTTCAACACTTCTAGAATTTATCTTAATAAAGTCTTACCTTGCCTATGTTTTGTTTATTGGAAATCCATTTTAATAAGGGAATTAACTTACATGCCTTACATGACACTGAATATAAATTCATGAGTCCTATCCTTGTAACGCCCACATCAAGGGTTTAAGAGAAAAAGGAATTCTACCAAAGAGAGATTATAGTGTTGAAGTTGCTCAAATTCAAGGTAAGTAAATCCAACTTTAGGTTTGACTGGATAAATACTTGTGTAGAGAAATTTTTATATGTTGTATGTGTGTTGGATGACGAGAATTATGGATTGAAAATTGAGGTTGTTTGATATGTGAATTTCATGGCCATGAGAAGTAATTTATTATATGTGATAAGAAGTAATTTATTAGTATGTGATGAGAAGTGACTTATTAGTATGTGATGAGAATTGATTTATTGGTATGTGATGAGAAGTGATATATTTGTATGTGTTGAGTTGATGGGATTTTGGATGAAAAATGAAGGAATGTATGTAGAAAGGTTGAGGATGAAATTCGGCTAGGTTGATTGTCGGCTTTAGGGAGTTGTTTGCTCCAATTTGTTGACTTGAGAGATATGTGGAAGTGTAACCAATTTAGGGTTTATATGTGCATGTAAGGTGTTTGATGAAATGTCAAAGAAAGGGCATATACATGAGTATGTTGGATTATTACTTTGTTATGGAAATGTTGTTGGTAGATAATACTAGTTCCATAATGATATCTTTATATGTCATAATGCATTCTTACATTTGAGCATTTGCATTTAGAAAGAATAACAAAGAATGAGCATATTTACATGCACATATACATGTATGAGAATATTAAAGAATAAAGAGAAAGAAAGAAAAGCAATTAAATGTAGAATTATTGTTTGAAGAAATATAATTAAAGAACAATTCAAATCTGAAATTTTACTTAAAGAAATATAAAAAGAAAAGAGAAGAGAAGGTTGTTGCGATGGGGAGCCCGTGAATGACAAAGAAGAATAACCCCGAATGCACGCCGCCTTTAGTGAGCGGCCTTAGAATAAGAAATAAGAATTTGTACAGTCTATAAAAAGTGCATGTGGATGAGGACTGTACCTAAGAAAGAATTTGAGAATACACTCACATAGCCAGGGTTCCGAATCCATGCCTCAACCGAGTCCAATCGGCAAAGAAAGAAAAGAAAGAAAGAATAGAAAAGAAAAGAAACAGAAAAGAGAAAATTGAAACAGAAAAAGAAAAAGAAAGAAAACAAAAAAGAAAATGCATTGCATAGAAAAGTTTATGCATCTGTGCATATGCATCATGTCATTTCTACTATCTCGAGTTAGTTTCCCTATTTGTGCTTACATATCGGTAAGTGAGAAACTAGAATCATAGAAAACAGAAAAGAATAGAAAAGCTTGGTGTAAGGAAAGAAAATTTAAAATCTGAGTAACGGAGAAAGAATAGAAGTGTTGTGGGTTTACTTACTGAGCAATTAGTGCTCACCCTGTTGATTTCACTGTTTTTGCAAGTAGTAGATGAGATGCGGTCGGATGAGACGTCAAGTAGCGGAGGAGAAAGACAACACTGTCGGACTGTATTTTTTAGTTTCTTTTTGTGACTATGGTACTTGATGTAAAGATTTGTATATAAGAGTAATGCTATTTTTGGGCCCACTACCTTATACTTATTTCCATATGTGTTTTTCTATGATATATTTAGTGAGTTTTCATTTTATACACCCAAGTATACTAGCTAGAAAGAATATTACAATCCTTGAGAACTATAAAGTCACCAATGACGATAAATGATAAATGTCTACAAAAATTTGCTACTAACCAAGACCAAAGTTTCATGGCACTAAAGCATCTGTTGCACTACTAAAGAAAGAAATAAAGCTTACAAGAATAACAGACAAGCACCACATATATTGTATGAGTTCAATTCAAAGAACAAACAGCAATACAAAAAATGAATTAGTGTAATAAGGTAACTTATGGTTCTCATAACAAAGGATGGTCTCGATCATACTAAAGATTACGTTAAAAAAATTTAGATACAATCCAACAATTTGTGTTATACTTTTATATCCAAAAGTTTGTTGTAGATAATCATGCAAAATCTTACAGATATTGCATAATTAAGTGTATAAATCTATAATAGGATATTAAGATTGTAATTCATACATATTAGGAACAAATCTGTAAAATAGGAAGTCAGAATATTTATTTCCTAGATTAGATTATTTATTTCTTAGATTAGTTCTTTATTTTCCTATATATATTGATGTATAATTTGTCAATACAATATAAAAAAATATTACAATCAGTTTTCTGTTTGTAACACACATATACGTTAAAAAATTATAGAAAGCAAGGATAATATTTTTTATTTTTGTTTTTAGATTTTACAGAAAAATATGTTTATATATATATTTAGAAATTGTTTGTTAGAACATTTTAACCAAACACATTTTTCCTAATTTTTTTTGTATATCCCTTGTTTCTAGAAATAGATAATTATATCACAATTCTAAGTGAAAAATGCCCTATTTTTTTCTTTGAATTTAATTATTACCTATGTACAATATCCATGAGAACAAGAAGGCCTAATTCATGAGCTTTATCAATCAAAGACTTCAGGAGTTCCACAATGGCTGCTGGGTGCAAAAAAATTTGTCACGTGGTACCTGTATCATATGAAAGCTTGATTAAATACAGTTTAATATATATATATATAAGCTTATTTGAAACAAGAAAGTACCCAAAGCTTGCATAATATGAATGCTCTTGGATAGCCATTAGCTGAACAGCATTATAGCCAAGTTTTTTTATGAGTGGTAGCACATCATCTCTAAAATTGGCGTACGTGTTAATCATGGGCTCCTGCATATCATGGGCTCCTGCATCTCATTGTTGATAATATTGTGATAAGGAAAAAACATTGATAACACCACAACATAAAACAGAACAGTAAAAAATGAAGAACTTAAGGAAGGCTGTGGCCCCTATTTATCTACATTGATAATTTAAATCTCATAATAAATTTTAACAAAGTATTACAACCATATTAGCAAATTAGAAAAGTTGATGCAGTGAAAGGAGCAAGATACTAGAAGGGTCATATGGTAAATATTTGACTCCTAATTAAAAGAGAAAATTGATAAATGAAATTAGATTGATGCATTATGATATGTTAATCATCTTTTAATGACACTTTAACGAAAGGATCTAAGACAAATAAATCATTCTCTATGATTCTTGTTATAGCTATCCCAACTATCCACACCTTGGACTAAGCACCTCATTCACAAAAATCTTTTCAAAGTTAAAGAATGTCAAAGTTTCTGAAAGGATGCAAAAGAGGCATAACAGTACTACAATTTATAAAATTTGATCCTTCACATATCATATTTTCCTTTAAAAAATGCTATATCCACCGAAGAATTGCACCGAAACATGTGGAGGCCGCCACGTTGGACAATTGAATACTGACATAAATGGATGGCCGTCCAACGTTTTCGGACGGCCGTCCATACATCCCGGACGGTCGTTCATAGTGGAATGGACGACCGTCCACAAAAAGTTGTTTAGTTTTTTTTTTTTTAAAAAAAAAAACAATGGACAACCATCCAAATTTTATGGACGGGCGTCCAGTTAATATGGACGATCATCCATATTATATGGACGCTCATCCATAAAGATGGATGCCAGTCCATCATCTGTGGACGGTCGTCCATCCTATAGGGACGGCCGCCCTAAATGATGGACTACCGTCCATTGTTTGTGAATTTTTTTTATAAAAATAGTTTTAAAATATAACAAGACAGCAGTCCATCTGTTGTGGATGGTCGTCCATCTTGTAGGAACGGCCATCCATACTAGATGGATTGCCGTCCCCAGTTTGTGAAATTTTAATTATTTAAATTTTTTTTAAATATAATGTAAATATGGACGGCAGTCCATGTACTTTAGACGACCGTCCATACTAGATGGACGGCCGTCCAAACTACATGGATACCAGTCCATATTTGTTGAAAAAAAAAAAAATTGTTAATTAATATTAATGAATGGCTTGTCTAATACGCTTCATTTTTAAGCGCCAAAAATTTTTTCTTCTCTTCTCCTTCTCCTTCGTCTCCGTCATTTGTTTTTCTTCTATTCTTTGTCTGCGCCATTTGTTTTTCTTCGCTTCTCCTTCGTTGCATGTTGTAATTCCTTGCTTTGATGCCGGTTGCTTCCTCAACAGCTAAGCACCAGCAGCAATACCTCGTTTTATAAAGATAACCGAGAAACAAAAATAAATATCAAACCTGTTAAAGCTCGGATTTTTTGTTAAGGAAAAGAATTTTTGACTTATTTTATATATTCATTTAGTTTCGATTCTATTTTGGATTGAATATATGTTTGATAGATAATATTTGTTGGTGACAGTTGTTAACTAGATTCATGAACGCGAAAACTGGTATTAGTTGTGCATAAAATAACTGAATATGGAAGAGTCCAGTTTGCCTCGTTTCAATGATGTTGAGGTAAATTGTGTTTGAAACTTTTTTAAATATGGTGTATTGTATTGTTTATTATGATGTGTTCACATTCTAATTTTCTTTATTATAAAACCATTGAATCAGGAAAATGAATGTGATGAATTAGAAGATACGGGATGTGCAGAGGAAGAAGTGGAGCCTCATATTGGAATGGTGTTTAATTCAGTTGATAGTTTGGTGAAGTATTACAGAAGGTATGGGAATAAAATGGGTTTTGAAGCAATGATACGTACGTCAAAGAAAGGAGATGATGGGGAGATGATATACGTGACAGTGACATGTTCTTGTTCTGGGAAGGAGAGAAGTAAATGCAGAAATACCTTGAAAAAATAACCTATTGCAAAAACAGATTGTAAGAGTCAGATTAGTGCAGCTTTGAATGGTGAATACAAATGGGAAATTAAATCAGTTGTGCTTAAACATAACCATGATCTTACAAGTCCGACGAAAAGGAGATATTTCAAGGTAAACCAAAGATACAACCTTTTGTGAAAAGGAGGCTTGAAGTTAATGATCAAGCTGGGATTAGACCGTGTAAAAATTTTCAGTCATGTTCAGTTGAGGCATGAGGTATAGAGAATTTGACATTTCTACAAAAAGATTGTAGGAATTACATTGAAAAAGTTAGAAGGCTACGACTTGGAATTGGAGATGCTTCGGTAGTGCTAGAGTATTTTATGAAAATGCAAAAGGAGAATTCAATTTTCTGGTACATGATTGATGTAGATGAAGAGAGTTGACTGAAGAATGTGCTATGAGTTGATGCTAGATGTAGGGCCGCATATAAAGATTTCAGTGATGTTGTGACCTTCGACACAAAGTATCTGACGAACAAGTATGATATGCCATTTGCGGCTTTTGTGGGGGTTGATCATCATGGGCATTCGACATTGTTAGGTTGTGGGTTAATTTCATATGAGGACATAGAGACATTTGTATGGCCATTTCATTCTTGGCTTGAATGCATGGATGTTGCTCCTAATGGAATTATCACTGATCAAGATAAGGCCATGCAAAATGCAATTGAGATTGTTTTCCCCGGTACAAGACATAGGTGGTGTTTGTGGCATATAATGAAGAAATTGTCTGAGAAGTTAAGAGGGTATAACGAATATGAAACTATAAAGTTTACATTACAAAATATTGTGTATGATTCGTTGACACGTGAAGAGTTCGAAGAATGGTGGAACAAATTCATTGATGTGTATAACCTTCATGAGAATGAATGGTTATCTGGATTGTTGTAACGCCCCACTTGAGGTACATAGTTAAGATTTGATGAATGGCTTGAATGTTTATTGATTTATCCTCATTTGAGTTTGTATGTTGTTAGTATTGGTTTGGTTGAGTGGTTGCCCTGAAAATTTGTAAGACTTGGCGAAATCTTGATGTTACGGTCTTCGCCAGGGCGAAGAAGAAGCTTCGTCGTGGCGATGAAGTGCTACATCCCCTGTGTAGCTGCTGTGCGTTTTCGCCGGGGCGAAGAAATATCTTCGCCGCGGCGAAGACTCAGCTGAAATTTCCTTGAGTTTTTAGAGAATTCTTCCTTTTGGGAGTCAATGACCATTCTACCCCTAATTAGCAGGAAAAGTGAGGAGTGAAATGCAAGGAAATTGCATGGAGAATAGTTTGAATGGGGATGTTTTTTTGCAAAGAATTAAAGGGCATAGGTGGAATTTCAAAGAAGGAGTAAGGGTATATTGGGAAAGAGTGGAGAAAATATGAGATATTAAGGGTTTAGCTTTAGAAACCCTTTCATTCATTCTTCTCCACCGCCTCTTTCATCCTTCAATTCTCTCAAACTTTCATTCAATTTTCCAAGGATCTTTGAAGAGCTTTTGACTAGAAATTGAACAAGTTGGATCCTAAGCACTTAAAGGTGAAAATCCTTACTGTAGATGTGAATTTTATTGGTGAAAGAATAGGATCCTTATTGAGTTTGTGTTTAAGGTTTAAGAGAAAGTATCAAGCCTCAAGATAAGAGCTTAAGTGGATTCTACTTGAGCCTAAGGTAAGTAAATCCACCTAAGTTGTGATTTGCATGATTGAATGATGTGTAGAGCTTTATATAGATTAATGCTTGTACTTTTATGTTTGAAATGAGTTGATGAATTTATGAATGAGTTTAATGTTGATTTATGGAGAAATTCCACCATGAGAAGGGTGGAATGTGTTGATAAAGTATGGATAGAATTAGAAGAATTTGAGAGGAATATTTGAAGTGTGCTTTCTTTGCAGATGTGTGATGATTTAAAGGAGTTGAACTCCAATTTTGGTTGTTAAGAAAGAAGTATAAGTAAGTTAGAATAGAGTTTTATGTACACCCATATTGTTTTATGAAATGCCTAAAAGAAGCATGAGTAGAAGTAGAGAACCTTACTTTATGCGACATAGCATATTTCATTTCATGAATGCTATAGAAAGTCTAGGCATGAGCCATCCATATGCATATTGTTTATTGAGTAAGCAAATAGAAAGAAATATGAGAAATGAGAAAGAAACATTCTAAGAATAGAGATAAGAAAAACCAATTCTCTAGAATAAAGAGAAAGAAAGAATTAGCACTAGAGAATAAAATGAATATTAAGTGCTATAGAAAAAAAAAAATAGGTTGTGCGATGGGAACCCGTGAGTGTAGAGTTACCCGCATGTAAACCACCATGAGAGAGAGTGGTCTCCGCCATGAGAGAGCGGAATGAGAATGAGAAAAAGATTTGTATAGCCATGAGAATACATGTGGATGAAGCTATACAGAGAGAGAGTACACTCACATGGTCAACGGTTCCGAATGCATGCATTGACCAAGACCGATCGCAAAGAATAGAAAGATAAGAATAAAAATAAGAGAAGATAGAAGAAAGAAGAAAGAAACTGCATGTTTATCTTTAGTGTCTCATCCATGCATGGTTATGATATTCTCCATGGGTGATGAGAATAGAACGAAAGAAAAGAATAGTGAGAATTAGAAGTAGAGAAAGAACAAGAGAGATTGAATTAGAAAAAGAGACAAGAGTACGAAAAGAATGGACGAGTAATGCACGGGGATTATAGAGTAGAAGATTTACTTACTGAGCATCTTTGTGCTCACCCCGTTGTTTTATATGTTTTACATGTCATAGTGAGGACGTGTCGGATGGACGTCAGCAAGCGGGGAGACTTGGCTACACTGTCCACTGTTTTTTAGAGTCTTTTTGTACAAATGATGTTGTACTATGTAAAGAATGTATTTATTAAGTAAAGAAAACTTTTTGCCCAACCATTTTGATAAATTACTTGTATTTTTATTAATATATTTTACGAGTATGATAGTAGAAAGAAGTGTTACAATTGTATAAAGAAGAGTATGTTGGGTGCCTGCATTTCTTAAAGATACTTTTTGACAGGTATGTCTACTACCCAACGTAGTGAAGTATGCATGCATTTTCATGGATAGTAAATTCCAAACAACATTGAAGCAATTTGTGGAACAATATGATAGCATTGCGAGATAAAGTGGAAAAGGAAAGGGAGGCTGATTTTAGATCTTTCAAGTCTTGGATACCGTGCATAACTAATTATCCCTTTGAGAACATTTCAAAATGCATACACAACTCAAAATTTAAAGAGTTTCAAGAAGAGATTGTGGGAAGATTTATTGCGAATTATCTTTTCTGAAAAGTCCAATTCGTATGAGGAGCATCAAGTTTTAGAAGATGTTTGGTTTGGAGATAGAAATCGGCGTGTTCCTTTCTGGTATACTTTGAAGAAATTTCAGGTTATATTCGCTGCAATTGTCATTTGTTTGAGTTCAAAGGGATTTTATGCAGACATACCATTATTGTGTTGATTCATAAAAGGGTTTCACACATTCCAGATAAGTACATTCTACGGCGTTGGGAAAAACATAAGAAGATGTCATACGAAAATCAAGGTAAGTTTATAATAGGTGGAGCACAAACGTTGAAGGACAGTGTTTTGAGAAGTTGTCTAATCTAATGCTGACAGTAGCTGATATAGCATCAAACAAGAGAAGATTGTAACATGTGATGGAATTGATGACTGGAGTGAAAAATAGTTGGAGCAGAAGGAAAGTGAGGGAGGGTTTGGTAGTAAGAGGGGGACAATCCTCTGAAAGAGGGAATAGTCTAATTAACAGTTCATGGGTAGCTCGCAGCAAAGGTCACCTCCATGCAAAAGAAGCAATCGAAGGTTGACGAAATTGTACGTAGGGCTAAAAATAAAAATTGCAAAAACAAAGACTTGGTATGAGTTATACACCCATTCTAACATGATATTTGTTTTTTTAAACATTATTTACTTATTTGAAGTTTTAATAATATTTACTTGATTATTATGTTATGCTACTTTAAGGGAAAGAATCATTAGCAGTGAGAAACATTGCTGAAAGTGTACCGGGAACTCAAGTGTTGTCAAATGATTGTTGCTACTCAGGTATGTGTTATGTATGTTGTATAATTGTAAAAACCTTAAGTTTTCTAAACATGTGCTAAATTGTGTTTATCACTTGACAGTTGTCCACTGGTCGGTTCAGAATCTCGCAGCAAATAGTAATTTATGTACTGGACAAGAGGATGTAAATTATGAACAGTTTTGTTGGGAGAGATTTGATATTGTTAACCGGTTGGAGCATTGTTCATTTGTATTCGGTAGAAATTATTCGTGTTGTGGTTAATTTCGGACGAATGCAATTGAGCTATATGTTGAATCATTGTTTTGTTTTTATTATTTCTGTTGCTGGTTGGTAAGAGTCCACTATTGGTTGTAGACAGTTGATTCATAATATAAAGTAAATGTATATTATCCTTATTCTGAATGTTTTCAGTATATATTATCGTCACATTTCTTTTCAGATTATTCTACATTTCAGGGTTTAGGGTGTTGATATGTCTTTTGGTATGTTTGTTTGTTTTATATTTTCTGTTACTCATTGGGTAGAGTATTAATGAGAATGCAAAATGTCATATTTACCCCCCTTAATGTCTCATCTTTTATACTTATTTGTTTCTTAATGTACTCATTTTTCTATTTGATTTAGGATGCAAATGGAGGCGTTAAATGCAAAACGGAACTAATTAGGTGAATTCAGACAGTTTTGACATTGCTTCGTAATAGGGCATAACTCTCTCATCCGAGCTCGATTGAGATGATTTAAAATCCTGTGGAACCCGAGAAAGAGATCTACAACTTTTATGTTTTGAGTTTGAGAGATACAGCTGCATCAAGGGTGTAATCAGGCTTGCAGTTGACGCACTTGCACTGCTGACGTTCTGGAACATTCTGCCTTATCATGCAAGTCAATTAGGCAGTTTATTATTGGAAGTTTTGAAGACCTGTTGCATGCAAGTTACAGCTGGAACACCCCTTTCTTATTTTTATTAGGACTTTATTTTATTTTCAATTAATCAGATTAGGATAAATGTTATTTAGGATATAGATTATTTTTAGGAGATTGTAGATTCAAAAACTTGAATTGGATATCTTAAAAGGGGGAGAGAGATCAGATCAGAGGAGATGACACACGCCTCTCTTTCTCTCTTCTGAATTTTTCTCTTTTGAGGTTTTGATTATGGCCATGCGGCAAAACTTTCATAACTTGGTCGAAGGAAACGGAGGCCTCAGAATCAATAAACTGTGAGATCTAATCTGTTTTTTTTTTAGTGTTCAATATATGTTTTGAGTATTGGATGTTTCTCCATCCTATTTTCATGATTGTTTCATTTAATTACTAGGAGGCCTACTAGTTTATTATTTGTTGCATCTATTGCTTAATTAGATATCAAATCCGTAATTGTTTGATCTCTCTAATTTGTGAGTAAATAAGAGTTAAGATTTTCTGCGTTAGGAATTATTAATTCTTAAGAAGAACATTCGACTGAATTAAATACAACTACTTGTGTTTGTGTTGTTTAGCTTCATCGATTTCTCTAGCCCTTAAGGCTGCTACTAGATTAAACCTTTAGCTCTTGTCTAGGGTTGTTTAGTAGTAAGATTAATTAGATCGCTTGTTTTCTAATTAACTACAACTAAAGAGAGATAGAAAATAGTTCTAACGCGCATACTCAAATATGAATGATATTTTTTGCATCGATGATCAGTTGTAAGATTCCATGGTGGATGTTGACTTAGACCAAGTTCGTTATTTGATTGATTTCGATAATTTAGGTTAATTGTTTTTTCCTGAATTGTTTCTATTTTTACTCAAACATTCACAAACACCCCCCCCCCCCCCCCCCCCCCCCAGCCTTGTTCACTTAACTAAACTTGGCTAGACACTCTCTGTGGGAATGTTCTTACTCACACTACTACATCTGTTTTAGGTTTTAATATTGGTTGCCTATGACAACACCAAGTACACTGTTGGTTGTAGGGTGTTGAATTCATAATAATAACGTAAATATATATATTATCCTTATTCTGAATGTTTTCATTATATATTATCGTCACATTTCATTTCAGATTATTCTACATTTCAGGTTTAGGACTTAGGGTGTTGATATGTCTTTTGGTATTTGTTTTGTTTTTTATTTTCTGTTGCTCGTTGGGTAAGAGTACCTATTGGTTGTAGGTGTTGAATTCATAATATAACATAATGTTATATATTCCTTATTCTGAATGTTTTCAGATATTATTGTCACATTTCATTTCAGATTATTCTACATTTCAGGTTTAGGATTTAGGATGTGATTTCTTTTGGTATGATTAGGTGTTGATATGTCTTTTGGTATGTTTGTTTGTTTTGTTGTTCTGTTGCTGGTTGTTAAGAGTACACTATTGTAAGGTGTTGAATTTTAATAATACGTAAATGTAAATATTATCCTTATTCTGAATTTTTTCAGTATATATTATCGTTACATTTCATTCAGATTATTCCACATTTTAGGTTTAGGATTTAGGGTGTTGATATGTCTTTTGGTATGTTTGTTTCGTTTTTATTATTTCTGTTGCTGGTTGGGTAAGAGTGTACTATTGGTTGTAGGGTGTTGAATTCATAATCGTAAATGTATTATTTTCCTTATTCTGAATGTTTTCAGTATATATTGTCGCACATTTCATTTCAGTTATTCTACATTTTTGGGTTTAGGATTTAGGGTGTTGATATGTCTTGTGGTATGTTTGTTTTTTTTATTATTTTGTTGCTGGTTGGTAAAGTACACTGTTGGTTGTAGGTGTTGAATTCATACGTAAATGTATTATTTTCTTTATTCTGAATGTTTCAGTATATATTGTCGTTACTTTTCATTTCAGATTATTCTACATTTTTGGGTTTAGGATTAGGTGTTGATATGTCTTGTGGTGTGTTGTTTTTTTTTATTATTTTTGTTGCTGGTTGGGTAAGAGTACATTGTTGGTTGTAGGGTGTGAATTCATATAATAACGTAAATATAAATATTATCCTTATTCTGAATGTTTTCAGTATATATTATCGTCACATTTCATTTTGATTATTCTACATTTCAGGGTTTAGGATTTAGGTGCTGATATGTCTTTTGGTATGTTTGTTTTGTTTTATTGTTTTGTTGCTGGTTGGGTAAGGTACATTGTTGGTTGTAGGGTGTTAAATTCATAATAATAATTAAATATATGTATTATCCTTATTCTGAATGTTTTCTTAATATTATCGTCACATTTCATTTCAGATTATTCTACATTTCAGGGTTTTAGATTTAAGGTGTTGGTATGTCTTTTTGTATGTTTGTTTTGTTTTTATTGTTTCTGTTGCTGGTTGGGTAAGAGTACACTATTGGTTGTAGGGTGTTGAATTCATAATAATAATGTAAATGTATATATTATCCTTATTCTGAATGTTTTCAGTATATATTATCATCACATTTCATTTCAGATTATTCTACATTTCAGGGTTTAGGATTTAGGGTGTTGATATGTCTTTTGGTGTGTTTGTTTTGTTTTTATTATTTTTGTTTTTGGTTGGGTAATAATACACTGTTGGTTGTAGGGTGCTGAATTCATAATAATATTATTTTTTTGTTGCTAGTTAGGTAAGAGTACACTGTTGGTTGTAGGGTGTTGAATTCATAATAATAACGTAAATGTATATATTATCCTTATTCTGAATTTTTTAAGTATATATTATCGTCACATTTCATTTCAGATTATTCTACATTTCAGGGTTTAGGATTTAGGGTGTTGATATTTCTTTTGGTATGTTTGTTTTGATTTTATTATTTCTGTTGCTGGTTGGGTAAGAGTACACTGTTGGTTGTAGATAGTTGAATTCATAATAATAACTTAAATGTATATATTATCCTTATTCTTAATGTTTTCAGTATATATTATCATCACATTTCATTTCAGATTATACTGTGGCAAATATAATCTTAATACATAACATTTATACTGAGAATTAACATTCATATGATATTGGAGAAGTTCAGCTAATTGAGAACATATTGTGAAATCAAACATTATTAATTAACATATTTCCGTGCATGCAGTTTAACATTCATAGTCCGTTCCCCAATTAACTATACAAATGTTGGGAAGGTGGAGGTTGTTCAGTAGTTCTTCATCCTAGTGTAGGGGGTGGAGGCTGACTGGAGGAGGACGAGGCTGGTGACAATTTCTTCATCATGTTGGATATTTCTGTCATGCGTTCCCCAAGGATGTCAACTGTTTCTTCTATTCTTGATGCGAATGAGTTGAAATCGCTTTGCAACTGAGCCTGTTGTTCCTGCATTTTCCTCTCAATACGTGAAAAACTCTCTTCTTGAAACCTTTTGATCCGATCAATTCTGCTTACTATTTTGTCTAAGGTATGAGAAGATATTTCTTCTACATTCTGAGAAGATCCAGGTTCAATACTCGTTCTTCTTCTTTTGCGCACGCAGACTCATCCTTCATTTTCCCGTTCTGGAACAAGGTCACCTTCCTGAACCGTTGCCTCTTCCTCCATTTCATCCCTAATCAGCAACCATTCTCCTGACACATTCTTTTTAATCAAACCCATTTTAGACAATGTGACATCCCCTAACAAATTATTTGTAGAAAATGTTATCTTATTGGCTTCATCTGAAAGGGTGATCTCAAAACCCAACTTCTGACATATTACCGTGACAACCATCCCCCAATAAATGTCACATTTTTCTGCTTTAATCTCTCTCAACTTCTTAATTAATAACTTTGCCGAATTTACTTGCTTCCCTGTTATTGCTGCTTCCATCAAAAATAAATCCTTCACTATCACATTTCCATTTGTCTCTTTCATGCCATTAAATGTGAATATCAGAAATCTGTGAAAAACTCTCATGACAGGATTTTTTAGCTTTGTAGATTTACATCTATGTGGATGATAAACCCCTATTCCAGAAACATCTATCCAAGCTTGTTTGGAATCCCATGTTCTAGGTACGTTATCCAAACCTTCAAAATCAATCCCTATCCAGTTTACTAAGTCTTGTGGCCTCACAACACAATTCTGATTCTTTAATCTAAAAAACATTGTATACGGCAGTAAATCATCAGTACCTGTCTCCACAACTTCCAAACTACTAAAAAACTCGTAAATCAAATGCTTATATCCGTCATATCTAATACTCGTCAACTGCTCCCATTTCAAACTACGAATCCAACCATTAATCTCATCACCCAAACCCAAACTAGTTATAAATCCTAAATCCAAACTTCTTCCAAGACAAATATCTCTTTTTGCCATCTCTTTGTATTGCTTTTTATGTTGCACGTCTCGAAATTGGACTCCAAATGACGATGTGCCACCAACCGAAGTGGTTGTGTTTTTTGCTCTTACCATTTTCTGCTTTCTTCCTGGAAAAAATATATCCATAAGTAATGCATGTTATATGACAAAACATGAATGACAATAAACCAATATTACAACCATAATCTTAACCATAAACTTTAAAGCACATATAGTATAACCATGTATCCCACTTTAACAGCATACTATCAAAATCAATCACATTGCAGACAATCGAAAGAGAAATTAATCAAAATGGCAACATATTTTGTTGGATTGTAAATGTTTCTCCAGCTGCATTGATGTAACGCCCAGCATGGAGGTACATGATTTAATTTATGTTTTTATAGCCCTTAGTTAATTTTTGTTAAAGTGGTTTTAAGAGAATATGAAGAAAATGCCTTAAATTTGCATTAAGGGTAAAAAGGTCTTTTCACTCAAAATTAGTTGAAAAAGTGGGGAGTGAAAAGAGATAGAATTTCATAGAGATTGCATTAAAAATGAGGGCATTATGGTAATTGACTAAGGGATATAGATGGAATTTTCAAGAAAGAGTAAAGGCAAAATGGGAAAGTATGTTTATAAACTAAAGTTTTAAGGGTTTGAAACCCTTATTTTCTTCATTCCACCCCACACTCCTCCCCCATTTTCTCTCAAATTTTCATTCAACCCTCCAAGGATTTTGAGGGCTTTTTTGTGGTTTTTCATAGGGCTTTGATTTTAGGCTTCAAAAGGTAAGAATTTATGCTCTTTATCTATGATTTATTTGTGTAAAAGTTCAGTTCTTATGAAGTTTATGCTTAGGGTTAAGAGAAGATTTGAATCCAACAAGAGAAGAGAGCTTATGAGAGACTACTCAAGCATAAGGTAAGTAAATTCCACTCAAAATCCAACTCAAGTTAAAGTTTAAGAAAATCAAGTGAGTATAGATTTCTTTTAAATATGCATATGTTATGATTATTGAGAAATTGAGATGAGACGGATGATTATTTATGCTTGTTGTTGGATATATTTGAATATGAGGAATGTATGTGATGGTTTAATGATGGGTTGAAATTGGAAGAATTTGAGAAACTTTTGGGAGTGTTTTTGCCGTGTAGGTATGGTGATGTTACAAGAGAATTTTTCTTTCAATTTGGATGGTTTAAGAAACAAATAGAATGATAATTACATTAGGGTTTGTTTATGTATAAGTATTGTTTGATGAAATGTCTAAGAGAAGTATGAGTTGAGTAGAAACCTTAATTTTATGCAACATTGCATATGTGCATTTCATAAGTGCATTTAAGTAAGAAATTTTAAGCATGAGCCATCCATATGCATATAATTGTGTATGTGTAGAAACTTAAGAAAGAATAAAACATTCTAAGAATAAAGAGAAAGAAAGAATAAGCATTAAAGAATTAAAGAAAGAAAAAGTGTTAAAAAAAGAGAAAATAATAGGTTAGTGTGATCGGAAACCGTGAGTGTTAAGAAGAAATTCCCACATACACGTCACCTTAATTGAGTGGCATAAGAAGAAGAAGAATTATACGACCCGTAAGAGTGTATGTGGATGAGGGTTGTACAAAGAAGAATTCCTACATGCTCGTCACCTTAATTGAGTGGCCTAAGAAGAAAGAAGAATTTGTACGGTCTGCAAGAGTGCATGTAGATGAGGATTGTACTCACGCACACGGCCAAGGTGCCGAATCCATACATCAACCGAGTCCGAGCGGCAAAGAATAAGAAAAAAAAAGAATAAGAAATAATGAGAAAGCTTGAACAAGCAAAGAAAATAAAAGAAAAGAAACAAGAAAGAAAAGAGAAGCTTGGGCAAGCAAGACAAGAAAGAAAAGAAAAGCATAGAAAGAAAAAGAAAAGAATAGAAAATAAAAGAAATAGAAAGAAGAAATAAAATGCATTTTTATGCATTATTGCATATGCATTTCATTTATGCATATTCCCATGAATTTTATTATGGTTAGAAAGAATAGAAGAGTAGCAAGAAGAGAAAGAATAGAAAGAGTAAGAACAGAAAGAACACAAAAAGAAAGAAACAGAGAGAATTAGAAAGAAAGAAAAGAATAGTGAAAAGTAGAAACAGAGAAAGAAAGAAGAAGAGAATTAAGTAAGGAAAGAATCAAAGAAGAAGAAAAGTTGAGGGATTTACTTACTGAGCATTTTT
This sequence comes from Pistacia vera, assembly GCF_008641045.1. Lineage (NCBI taxonomy): Eukaryota > Viridiplantae > Streptophyta > Magnoliopsida > Sapindales > Anacardiaceae > Pistacia > Pistacia vera. The sequence goes on from NW_022196378.1 coordinate 1,560,174, forward strand.
ATGCTCACCCCGTTGTTTTTCCACGTTTTTGCAGGAAATAGGTGAGCAGCGGTCGGAAGGACGTCGACAAGCGGAGAGAATTGGCATTACTGTCCACCGTTGCTAAGTTTTTGTACTTGTTATTTTGATATATGTAAAGAATTATATTTTGTATGTAAAGAAAAATTTGGGCCCAACTATTTTCATATGCTAATTATGTATGTTTTCATAGTATATGTTATAAAATATGCTGTTAGAATGAAGTCGTTACAATTCATGATAAAAATTTTAAAGACACTGATAAGCTAAACATATATAAAGTCTCAGAGTACTACTAGATTTTCCAAGACATCAGCAAGATGTAAAAATAGTTCTCACTTCACCAAATACCCTTCACAGTTGAAGGTAACAAAGGTAGTAAAGTAAGTAACACCAATCCTAGTTCCAACTAAAGCTATAGCCACTCTTACTTCAAACCAACAATAAAATCATGAGGACAGCAACTCCTGCACATTTTATATGATGCTACATGCATTCACATTAATACATGAATCACATATGCCAGAGTGGATATAATAGTGAGCCCATTATTTTCAATCTAAAGTACAAAGAAAATTTCAAAGAAAACACACTGTTGAAAACTCAATTTTCTGCTGCATCATTACATGGAATATCTAGGAAAGAATTTCCAAAACATGACCACTTTCACCAACAAATCAGGCAGAAGAAAATGCAACATTTTGCATTCAAATATGATTCTTAGGCTACTTAGAACACTAGAATATTGATACTCTCATCGGACTAGTAAATATAAAAAGATATCATATTCTCAGATTTGTCTACCTTAGGAAATTTGAATAGCTACACTGTATTTCACAGTCATATAAAGAAAGTTTTCATCCTTTACAAGAAAACATAAATAGCAGTTTATAAAGAAATAGGCATTTCATTCCAGTTTATAAAGAAAGCTTGGCCATATCCCTTCTGGAGGCAAAATCCAAAACCAGTTTCCTAGAGGGGACAACCAGATTCTCTTTATTGACAGACCTTGACAAAAGAGATTAGCGTGTGGAAAATAAAGGATAAAATTTTCATGCAAGTATAAGCCTTTTTTGGAACACCTTCTGCCAACCAAAAACAAGTCCCCTGTTTCCCTGGATTTAGTTGGTTTTTTCTACAGTGAATGGTTCTATAGGAGTATGACAAACATAAACTAAACTGGAGAGCCTAACAGCATACCTAGCCATTTTACTTTAAAAAAACAAACAAAACACAACATGAACCACTAGGAAGAAAAAAGAAGACATTAGAAGGCAACCAAAACTTTTACTTTAAAAAAGCACCACTATGAAGTTGAATTATTGCAATGGTGGAGCCAAGACTTTAACACCAAAGTTGCAGACAGTTACTTGGACTCTCTGCTTTATGAATGCACTGCCCATTTTACTTTTTCTTTATCTTTCATAAAGAACACTTGACTCTTGGATGTCCATTTTCCATTTTATTATTCATAGTGAAGTGTTGGCAAAATCCAAAGCCTGAACGTCTACACATATAATTGCACCTAATTCTATTGCTGATATATACTACTGGAAACTGATAAGCAGAAGGTAAATACACAGAATGTACTACAGTTAACCAGTGCCCCACAAACCCTCCAAACTTTTTAGCTTCCTTGTAAGAATCATAAAAATGACTTGCTCCCAACCAACAAATATGTTAGCTTTTTCCACGCCAAAAACACTCAAAACAGAACACTTCTATTTGTCAATCACACAAACCAGTCCCACCAAATTGACTAGATTTCTCTTTATCAACTCAACTCCATTAAACACAAACGTAGAATCCAACACATTCATCCAACAAAAAAAAAAAAAAAATTGAAAAAAATTGAAAAAAAAGAATTGAAAAACGAAAGTGATTGATTACCAATGGCAGATGACGAAGACCAAGAACAACAACACAGATGAGATGAGGAAGACCAACAACTAGAGTGCAAATGAGATGAAGAAGACAAAACTAGAGCGCAGATGAGATGAAGAAGACGATGAACCAGAGCGTAGATGGAAGAAAAAGAAGAAGAGACCGCGGTTGATTTGTTTTTTAAACACTTCCCCCAAAATTTTTTACTTTTTAACCTAAACTTAATTAGAGTAGGGACACCCATCCAAAAAAAAAGGACGGCCGTCCATTACATATGGACGGTCATCCATTCGTAATGGACGGGCGTCCATTCCTTATGGACGCTCGTCCAAACTTAAGGTTATGGACAAGCGTCCAAATATTTATTTAAATATTTAAAAAACAAATTATGGACGGGCATCCATTCCATACGGACACCCGTCCACACATTAGGGACGCCCGTCCACAATTTATGGACAAGCGTTCCAGGTTTTTTAAAATTTTTATATTTTGAAAAAAGGACGGGCGTCCCTGATTTGCGGGCGCCCGTCCAAAATTAGGGACAGCCGTCCATCACTGATGAACGGCCGTCCCTTAATTTTTTTTAATTTTTAAAAACGATTATTTATGGACGGGCGTCCATTAACATATGAACGCCCGTCCAATATTTATGGATGGCCGTCCATAACCTATGAACGACCGTCCCTAATTTTTTTAATATTTTTTATTCAATTTACTGATGGATGGGCGTTCTCTAAATGGGGACGCCCGTCCGTAGTAAATGGACCCCCGTCCATATTATATAGACGGGGGTCCATGTAAGTGAACGGCCGTCCATATTTTATGGACGGCCATTCACTAGAAAAAATTTGATTCTGAGTCAGGAACACGTAGGCTAGTACAAAATTTCAGTGTAAAAGCCCGGTGTCTGTAGCACTTTTCCTTTTTGCTGTATGGATTTTCTTTTTTCTGTTGTTAAAACGGGTATGATAATAGTTAAGGTTTTCATGTTGTTAGCTTATAGCCAATTGCTTTCCACCTAAAATTCCACCTAATAGAGCATCTATATCTGCAAGTTAATTGGAACCTAAAATTCTTCAAACTTGGATTTCAATAAAATAGGATGCAAGGCCAGTATTTCTCTTCCTCAAAGAATGCCATATGTCAGTCATAGATGCTTCCTCTTACGAGTTTATGCAAGCTTAGTTTAGATTGGTTGTGTTATGCGGCCCAACTAACCATCATGGAGTGCATGATCACCACAAAACCATTTTACTTGCAAACTTCTAACACAAGCTTAACATGCTTTTTAAGATGCGATCCTACATATTGTAGCATTCAGTTATACATCAAGAAACAAGATCCAGCAGTTTTGACATTGAGGACTCAAAGCTAACATATAGCAAGCGCTAGAAGCATTGAATAATAGTTAGGAGAATGAAGGAGATGCACACTGTGCTACTCATTCCAACATGTGCCTCACAAATTCCAAGTGATTTCGGCCTCTTAGGTTGAGGATGTTGAAACTCATACTTTTCCTACAAGAAAGATTAACATTAACAATATAAGGAGTAGCAGATATAAATGGACTAACATCTTCCAGTTCATCGTATCGAGTGTTTAATGAACTTTATATAATAGCATCTGTTAGTTCATCTAAGAACATAAATGGAAGCCCATATACTAAAAATATAAAATTCACTGATGATACACAATCTTATGTTTAACAAAGTGCATCTCCACAGGTGTCAATGTTATGGTATGGTAAGAGTTCTGTGTAATATAGCATACTCAAAATTACACAATTATTTAAAAACTATACATAAATCCTTCCTAATGTTATTGCTGAATTTGAAATCACTCTTGCTTTTATACTAAAAAGATTCTTAGACATGCCTAAATCATAAATTTCTCAGAAATGTTTTGGCAAACCTAGAGAAATAAAAGATTACAGAACCATACCTCTTCTGGTGGATCATAGTATACACCACTGTACGGGATTTCACCTAGAGCTTGTACAGAGAAATTGATCCAAGCAGGTATGGAATCTTTAATGCCAGATGGTGTCTCCATTCGAATCTACAAATTAAAAGATGAGAAGTAAACTTTAAGAGCATAACTACCAGAGTTAAGGTTCAGGATAATTGACCCAATTAAAAGAGCCCAAAAGAATAAGAAAAGGTAAGAGAACATGCATCAAGCCATAGAACAAGACAATATATTAGTTATGTACTAAACCATACTGAGTACCTACCTAAAACGTACATGTAACAATTAGAAAGAAAAATATCAAAATATATCAAAACCATAGCTATCTATCCCTTATACCCCCAGGTTTGATTAAAAAAATGATAGCAAGCATCAAGATCAGAACATATGAGAACTGTTATGAGTTTAAATATTATAGTTGGTCCATTCCCTATTAGCTGATACTTTCGAGATTATGGTTACTCCACAAAAAACTTTCCATGGAAAATATTTGTGCAGCCTATGAACTCATTTTGCAAAAGTTGAGATCACTGGGAGAACTTGTTAAAAGCAATTCTGCAACTTAAACTACAGTACTTATTAATCTAGACCAATAGTAGAGAAATCATTTCTGCAACTAAAGTAGTAAATAAAAATTTCACTTATGAGGGAAGAGAAACACATTTGTATGCTGCGAGGAAAGAAGAGGAAAAGGAAAAACAAAGCACAAACCCATTCGTAGCAATAAAAACAATTTTAGAGCCAAACTAAAACTTTTCCCAAATAAAATGTTACCTTCACACGAGAACCATGGGGAATTGGTGGTGACCCATCAGCATTGTTAGGCAAAAAGATCTCCCAGATCCCAAACTCATTTTGTTCACAGATCAAAGGTGAATTTTATATGTTATTAAAACAATTCATACAAATGTAAAGAAAAATATAAAAAAGAACTTACAAGGAGAAAATATAACTGCAAGTGATGCTTGGAATCATCATCATCAGGTTATAATAACCTAGTTATTGGCTTTCTCCTAACCATGAACTAGCATTATGAGGCAACAATCAACCAGTTTTCCATAGTATATTGTTACAATTATGGGTGCTTCATTCTTAGTATCCTAACTCAAACAGACAGAATTGAACCAAGGTCGAATATGCAAATAAAGCCAAGTCAAATGTCTAAGCCGAATTTAAGCTTGATTTATATTTGAGCTGAAATACTCTGTTGGGCCTTTAACTATTAAGTATTTAGGTTAAGTGGTTAACTAACATAGTATTAGAGCTATGTTGACCAAGTGCTCCTATGTTCAATTCCACTTATTGTGTTAATTAAATCATAGCATGTTGTGTATGCAAAAATTGTTGTATTTATTGTTGTCGTCTGTAGTTATGGTTAATTAATGAATAACCTAGATGAATGTTTAGCAACTGGGAAGTGCAAAGAACGCTCAGACACTGGAGATCTAGCCACTAAAAAGATTGATTCCTCCCCATTTCTAATTCTAAAACTCCCAGACTATATTGGACCTTAGTGTCTTCATAGAGGACTCAAGAAAGACAGCACCAACAACTTTATATGAATCAGTAAAAACAACCTTTACCTATAAACTTAATCTTTTGGGTTAAACTGTTATCTAAATGGTACCCAAGCCAATCTTATATTTGAACCCCGCTATTAAAATAATTAAATAATAATATGTTGTGTTTATGGTTATGATTACGTTCCTAGTAATGTCTGGTCAGGCAGTTAGAAAGCTGCATAGCTAATGATGATGGGAATCCAACTCAATGTAACAACTCCATCACTCTTTCTTAACCAAATTCCAAGTTACTTACTTTTCCATAAATTGCCGCAATTGAACCAAGTTCTTCACACACAGTCCTTGATGGAACCACCTGCTCAAATAACTCAATTCCAACACACACACACAAGACCTGAAAGGAAATAACACTCAAAGGAATTAAGCTGAAAGTTAATATTGAAACAGAAAGAAAAATATCAGTAGCAAGAAGAGTGATCCCAGAACAACTTCCAGCAATTCGAGGAGCTGGAGACCTACCACAAAACCTATAGGAATCAACTTAATACCTCCTTTACCACACCCTAGCTATTTATACCCAATTACTTCCTATACTACCCTCTCCTAACAACTTTATTCTATCCAGCCACATGCATGAGAATCCTGTAACAAACTTCACACACTTTTTTCCCCTTGCTGTAACAACCCTTACTCACACCCTTGTTCTCTTAGTGCCTTTCCTAATCCTCCTTCCCCCCCCCCCCCAGGAGAGCCACCTTTTCCTCAAGGTGGAATTGAGGGAATTGTGTGTTGATGACGGCGAAGGACTCCTATGTAGCTTCAAAGGGGGGCAGATCCTGCCATTGAATGAGGACCTCTTTGGTGCCATCAAGTAGGGATTGCGTGGCCAGGACTGCTTGGGGTTGAACCTGTAGTTCCATCTCTTCGGTGAGAAAATTAGGAAGTGGTTGAACTGGAACAGAGGTATGTATGCTGGGACACATGGAACACCGGATGAATACGGGTAGTAGGGGGCAGGTCCAGTTTGTAAGCTGTCATACCAATTCTGTCTAACACTTTGAATGGGCCATAGAACCAAGGGCTGAGTTTCTCATTTAATTTCTTGGCCAATGACCTAAACCTATAGGGCTGCAGTTTTAGGTACACAGAATCCCCTGGATTAAAACTGATGTCTCGGCGATGCTTATCAGCCTGCGCTTTCATGTGCCCTTGAGGGGATTCCAAGTGGTGTTTAAGTTCAGTAATAATGGCATTGCGGTGGGTGAGCTGATGGTTCACATCTTCCACTGAGGAAGGGTAATCGATCATCTTGAGAAGGAGTGGGGGGTCTCTGCCGTAAAGAGCTTTAAACGGTGTCATTTTTGTGGAATGATGGTAGGTTGTGTTGTGCCAAAACTCCGCCCAAGAGAGCCAATTTGGCCACTGTTTAGGCTGGGAACTGCAGAAGCATCACAGATAGGCCTCTGCTAACCACTTCCGTTTAGCCGTCCGTTTGGGGGTGGTATGTGGAACTGAACTTGAGAGAGGTCCCTGCTGCCCTGAAAATTTCTTGCCAAAATTGGCTCATAAAGAGTCGATCTCGGTCGGACACGATGGACTTGGGAAACCCGTGGAGCTTAACAATTTCCCTCATGAATATCGTAGCAACCTCTTTTGCATTAAATGGGTGAGACAAGAGGATGAAGTGGGCATATTTAGTGAGCCGATCAACCACCACAAGAATGCTATCAAAACCTTTTGCTCGTGGTAAACCACCAATAAAATCCATCGTCAAATTGTCAAAAACCTGCTCCGGTATTGGCAAGGGCTGCAGCAACCCTGCTGGCTTGAGGGCTGAATATTTATTGACTTGGCAGATAGTGCAAGCCTTTACAAACTCTTGAATATCTTGCCTTATCCCTTCCCAATACTCAATGTTTGACACCCGTTTGTATGTTTTGAAAAACCCCGAATGTCCCCCACTTGGGCTGGAATGGAACTCTGCCAAAAGTTTAGCTATAAACCTGGAGTTTTTTGGTAGGACAACTCTGTTTTTATACAGGAGACACCCCTACCTAAGTCTATAGTGTGGGCGGCTGTTAGGATCAAAGAGAAGATCCTGAATGATAGGTTGTAACTTGGGATCTTGGTGTGCTTCCGTGGCTAACTCTGCGTACTTTGTAAACTGGATGACTGAAATGGTATTCAAATCTAGTCCTTCCCCTCTCCGTGATAAAGCATCTGCTACTGTGTTTGTTTTTCCCGGCCAGTAGTGAATGTCAAAAGAGTACCCCATTAGTTTAGACAGCCACTTTTGCTGTTCCGGGGTTTTTATTCGCTGGTCCGTCAGAAATTGTAGATTCCTTTGGTCAATCCTGATGATGAATCGATTGCCCAATAAGTATGGATCCACTTATGTACTGCAAAAACGATTGTCATTAGTTCCCGTTTGTATACGGACTTCTGTTGTGCTTGTGGTGAGAAGGCCTTGCTTAGATACGCTATGGGTCTGGACTGCTGGACCAAAACTGCACGCATTCCGTGACCTGAAGCATCCGTCTGAATTTCAAAAGGAAGTGTAAAATTTGGGACGGCAAGTACGAGCACTGTAGTCATGATTTCCTTAAGTCTATCAAATGCCCTTTGAGCTCCCTCATTCCAACGGAATGCATCCTTTTTTTGCAATTCAGTAAGTGGCTGTGCAATACTGCCATATCCCTTGACGAACCTCCGGTAATACCCAGTGAGACCTAAAAAGCCTCGTAACCCCTTCACAGTGGTCGGCACAGGCCATTCAATCATTGCCTCAATTTTGCGTGGATCAGCTCCTACTCCCTGTGCTGAAATTATGTGGCCTAGGTAGTCCAGCTTCTGCTGACCGAACAGACACTTCTTCCTATTCATTACCAGCTTGTTGTCCTGTAGAATCTTAAGGGCCTGTTCAAGATGGAACACATGAGAATCAAGATCAGGACTGTAAATCAGAATGTCATCGAAGAAAACCAACACAAACTTCCTCAAAACAGGTTTAAAAATGGTATTCATCAGTGCTTGAAAGGTTGATGGCGCATTAGTTAAACCAAATGGCATTACTAAGAACTCGTAATGGCCGTCATGAGTTCAGAAGGCTGTTTTGTGAATATCCTCCTCTTTCACTCGAATCTGATGGTAACCCGATCGGAGATCAATCTTTGAAAAAAACACAGCTCCAGCTAATTCATCCAGCAACTCCTCGATGGTGGGTATAGGGAATTTATTGGGAATAGTTATCTCATTGAGTGCCCTATAATCAACACAAAACCTCCAGCTCCCATCCTTTTTTTTTTTTACTAATAATACTGGGCTGGCAAAAGGGCTAGTGCTAGGTTGGATGATTCCTGCTACCAACATCTCTCCAACGATTTTTCCTATTTCATTTTTCTGGAAATAGGGGTATATATAAGGGCGTATATTGGGTGGTCAAGCTCCTGCCTTCGAGACTATGGCATGGTGATGCTGACGGTCTGGGGGTAGCTTAGTAGGTTGGTCAAGCATTTGGTTACAACCTTCCAATAATGACAAAATCCTAGGATCTGTAGGTTCCTCATCTGATTCTAGCTCTCCTTCCATAGCATAGAATTCGACTAAATAACCTCCTTCCGAGGACTGGAGTGACTTTAACATGGCCCTTAGAGAGATCACTGTCTTCACCAAGGATGGATCTCCCTGTAAGTTAACCTTTCTACCTTCCCATTCGAATTTCATTGTTAGGTTTCTCCAGTTTGCACAGACATCACCTATGGAGCTCGACCAAGTCACCCCTAAGACCACATCAACTCCTCCCAAGTCAAAAGGGAAGAAATCCTGTGTAATCCTGACACCTTGAACTTCCAGTGGTACTGTCGACACCTTTACCCACCATTACTCCAAACTTTTTTCCTGTTTCAATTTGCATGTCTAGTTTACGTACCAATTCTTGAGAAATAAAATTGTGGGATGCCCCACTGTCAACCAACACAATAACTCCCACTCCTTCAATCTCCCCCTTTATTTTCAGAGTTTTGTTAGAGGTGATTCCCACGATAGAATTCATGGATAGTGCCAGAGGATTACCTTCAGTATTGGGCTCTTCGTCATTATCTGGAACTGTTTCTCCCTTCTTTGGATCCTCCTCTTCCCAAGCTGATAAGACCTGCAGAGATCTGCTCTTACATCGGTGGTTAGGGCTGAATTTTTCGTCACACCTAAAACAAAGGCCCTTCTCTCTTCTGAGTTGGATTTCTGCTTCTGTTAGACGATGAAAGTTCTCGCCTCTGGAGCTCGAAGCTGTCGTCGATGGAGGTGTTTCTCTTCTGTCGCTGGATCTCGTTGACGCAAGGAGACTTTCACCTGGGTTTTTGTTTGCGTTGAACCATAAATTGGGTTGCCCACTTTCTGGGCTTGGTGTGACCTGTGAATAAGCTTCTCCTTTATTGTTTTGGGCTCTAGTCAGCTTGGGCCCCAAATTTTTTTCTTCAACTCAATGGGCCTGCTCCATCACTTCACCCAAATCCTTGGCCTGTAAAATACACGGCTCAGCCCTGATTTCTTCTTTTAAACCATTGATGAAAATTCCCATCAACATCTCTTCTCCTATTTCCTTCAACAGAGCTGTATGAGCTTCAAATTCTTCACGGTATTTTGTCACCGACGCAGTCTGCCTTAGTGCTACTAATGTCTCACAGGCTATACCCTGAAATGATGGTCTGAACCTGTCAATTAGAGCCACTTTAAATTCTTTCCAGCTCTGAACTGGTCTTCTGGATTCCAACCATTGATACCAGTTTAGGGCTCTTCCTTCCATGCACATGGCTACTGCCTCCACCATCTCCTTCTCTTCGTAACAATTAATGGTGAAATATCTATCGGCCTTGAAAGTCCAGCCAAACGGATCATCCCCGTTAAAAATGGGTTGCTCGAGCTTGCAAATTTTTTTGTCGTCTTTCCCACTCTGATTTCGTTCACTTCCTTTGTCTCTGCTGGAATTTTGATTTTCTGAAGTTTCAGACATTTTCTCCTGGTAACGTTTTTCCTCCCTTAGCCTCATCTATTCTCTCATCTCTGTTAAGTATTCCTTGACACTACCCAAATCAGTTTTCATTATGCCCATATCTTCCTTTACATTCCTCATCTCCTTTTCAACATTTTTCATTCTATTCTCCATTTTGGACGTTACCATTACCCAGCCTGGCTCTGATACCAAATTGATGGAACCACCTGCTCAAATAACTCAATTCCAACACACACACAAGAGCTAAAAGGAAATAACACTCAAAGGATTTAAGCTGAAAGTTAATATTGAAACAGAAAGAAAAATATCAGTAGCAAGAAGAGTGATCCCAGAACAACTTCCAGCAATTCGAGGAGCTGGAGACCTCCCACAAAACCTATAGGAATCAACTTAATACCTCCTTTACCACACCCTAGCTATTTATACACAATTACTTCCTATACTACCCTTTCGTAACAACTTTATTCTATCCAGCCACATGCATGAGAATCCCTCAACAAACTGTAACAAACTTCACACACTCTTTTCCCCTTGCTGTAACAACCCTTACTCACACCCTTTTTCTCTTAGTGCCTTTCCTCCTAGTGCTCCCTTTTTATGCCCCCTTGACTTATAGACTATATTGACAGGAGGTCTATCAGTCCTCAAGATGACCCAACACATTCAAAGCCAGTTGCAGCTCTTAAAACAACTAAAAGCATTAACAACTGGAATCATTGATGCCACCTTGGTGGCACATAAGCAAACTGCTTTAGTTTGAATAACTTTTACACAGCAGCATCTCCTAAAATATTTGATAGCATAAACTGGAGAATGTACTCAAGTACTTGAAAAGCAGCTCAAAAAAGCTAATTAATTACAGTGGCAAGTGAATGAGTTCTAATGTCCTATGAAAAGCCTACAGGCAAAACTGCTCGAAGTTTTTGTGCAGCAGATAGCCACAAAGCTAAATTTGATGCCTGAGTAAACATCTCACATGATCCAGTTTTCCAAGGCCATTAATTTGGTGTTTCTAGTGAAAGAGAGAGAAATCATTTAAATGCAACAATGGCAACATAGAGGAATAAAATTCATACAAGAATTTTCTAGAAAAATATGCAGTAGTTAAAGTAATTAGCACTAGACCAAATTTAAGATTACCAACTCAATCATGTAAAGTGATAACACAAGGTATTTTTTTTTTTTTTCTTTTTCTTTAAGTAACCTAGAGCGTCTTTTCCAGTGAGAATTCTGAAATAAATCTCACAAAGTAACAGACTTAGCTCTATCTAACAAAGCCTAGTTAGTAAATACGGGTACGGCAAAAAAACGGTACGGGAATTTTACGGGTATAATACGGCAAATGGTGAAAAATACGTTTGTAAAAATTCGGTCATAAAATTCGGATACGGAAAAAATATGATTCGGATATATACGGGTTTAATACGACACATTGTCAATAATACGTTTTGAAAAATACGGCAATAGCAATCTTGGTTTTAGCACTTTTCAAAACATCCCAATTTAAATATAATAGGAGTTATTGGGAATAGTATCTCATTGAGTGCCCTATAATCAACACAAAACCTCCAGCTCCATCCTTTTTTTTTTTACTAATAATACTGGGCTGGCAAAAGGGCTAGTGCTAGGTTGGATGATTCCTGCTACCAACATCTCTCCAACGATTTTTCCTATTTCATTTTTCTGGAAATAGGGGTTAATATAAGGGCTATATGGGTGGTCAAGCTCCTGCCTTCGAGACTATGGCATGGTGATGCTGACGGTCTGGGGGTAGCTTAGTAGGTTGGTCAAGCATTTGGTTACAACCTTCCAATAATGACAAAATCCTAGGATCTTAGGTTCCTCATCTGATTCTACTCTCCTTCCATAGCATAGAATTCGACTAAATAACCTCCTTCCGAGGACTGGAGTGACTTTAACATGGCCCTTAGAGAGATCACTGTCTTCACCAAGGATGGATCTCCCTGTAAGTTAACCTTTCTACCTTCCCATTCGAATTTCATTGTTAGGTTTCTCCAGTTTCCACAGACATCACCTATGGAGCTCGACCAAGTCACCCCAAGACCACATCAACTCCTCCCAAGTCAAAAGGGAAGAAATCCTGTGTAATCCTGACACCTTGAACTTCCAGTGGTACTGTCGACACCTTTACCCACCATTCCTCCAAACTTTTTTCCTGTTTCAATTTGCATGTCTAGTTTACGTACCAATTCTTGAGAAATAAAATTGGGATGCCCCACTGTCAACCACACAATAACTCCCACTCCTTCAATCTCCCCCTTATTTTCAGAGTTTTGTTACCACCTTGTCCTCAAGGTGGAATTGAGGGAATTGTGTGTTGATGATGTCGAAGGACTCCCATGTAGCTTCAAAGGGGGGCAGATCCTGCCATTGAATGAGGATCTCTTTGGTGCCATCAAGTAGGGATTGCGTTGCCAAGTCTGCTTGGGATTGAACCTGTAGTTCCATCTCGTCGGTGAGAAAATTGGGAAGTGGTTGAACTGGAACAGAGGTATGCATGCTGGATTTGAGCTGGGACACATGGAACATCGGATGAATACGGGCAATAGGGGGCAGATCCAGTTTGTAAGCAGTCAGACCAATTCTGTCTAGCACTTTGAATGGTCCATAGAACCAAGGACTGAGTTTCTCATTCAATTTCCTGGCCAAAGACCTGAACCTGTAGGGCTGTAGTTTTAGGTACACAGAATCTCTTGGAGTAAAACTGATGTCTCTACGATGTTTATCAGCCTGCGCTTTCATGTGTCCTTGAGCAGATTCCAAGTGGTGTTTAAGTTCATTGATAATGGCATTGTGGTGGGTGAGCTGCTGGTTCACGTCTTCCACTAAGGAAGGGTAATCGGTCATTTTGAGAAGGAGTGGGGGGTCTCTGCCGTAAAGGATTTTAAACGGTGTCATTTTTGCGGAACGATGGTAGGTTGTGTTGTACCAGAACTCCACCCAAGAGAGCCAATTTGGCCACTGTTTTGGATGGGAACTGCAGAAGCATCGCAGATAAGCCTCTACACACCGATTGACCACTTCCGTTTGGCCATTCGTTTGGGGGTGTGGTATGCGGAACTGACTTGAGAGAGGTCCTTGCTGCCCTGAAAATTTCCTGCCAAAATTGGCTCATAAAGAGTCGATCTCGGTCTGAGACGGTGGACTTGGGAAACTCGTGGAGCTTAACAATTTCCCTCATGAATATCGTAGCAACCTCTTTTGCATTAAAAGGGCGAGACAAGAGGATGAAGTGGGCGTATTTGGTGAGCCGATCAACCCCCACAAGAATACTATCAAAACCTTTTGCTCGTGGTAAACCACCAATAAAATCCATCGTCAAATCATCAAAAACTTGCTCCGGTATTGGCAAGCGCTGCAGCAGTCCGGCAGGCTTGAGGGCTGAATATTTATTGACTTGGTAGATAATGCAAACCTTTACAAACTCTTGAATATCTTGCCTTATCCCTTCCCAATACACAATGTTGGATACCTGTTTGTATGTTCTGAAAAACCCCGAATGCCCCCCACCTGGGTTGGAAACGAATTCTGCCAAAAGTTCATTTTTTGGTAGGACAACTCTGTTTTTATACAGAAGACACCCCTGTCTAAGTCTGTAATGTGGGCGACTGTTAGGATCAAAGAGAAGGTCTTGAATGATAGGTTGTAACTTGGGATCTTGGTGTGCTTTCGTGGCTAACTCATCATACTCTGTAAACTAGACGACTGACATGGTATTCAAATCTGGTCCTTCCCCTCTCCGTGATAAAGCATCTGCTACATTGTTTGTTTTTCCCGGCCAGTAGTGAATGTCGAAAGAGTATCCCATTAGTTTGGACAGCTACTTTTGTTGGTCCGGAGTTTTTATTCGCTGGTCCGTGAGAAATTGTAGACTCCTTTGGTCAGTCCTGATGATGAATCGTTTGCTCAATAAATATGGACTCCACTTATGCACTGCAAAAACGATTGCCATTAGTTCCCGTTCGTATACGGACTTCTGTTGTGCTTGTGGTGAGAAGGCCTTGCTTAGATAAGCTATGGGTCTGGACTGCTGGACCAGAACTGCACCCATTCCGTGACCTGAAGCATCCGTTTGAATTTCAAAAGGAAGTGTAAAGTTTGGGACTGCAAGTACGGGAACTATAGTCATAACTTCCTTGAGTCTATCAAATGCCCTTTGAGCTCCCTCATTCCAACGGAATGCATCCTTTTTTAGCGAATCAGTAAGTGGCTGTGCAATATTGCCATATCCTTTGACGAACCTCCTGTAATACCCGGTGAGACCTAAAAACCCCCGTAACTCCTTCACATTGGTCGACACAGGCCATTTAATCATTGCCTCAATTTTGTGTGGATCAGCTTCCACTCCCTGCGTTGAAATTATGTGGCCTAGGTAGTCCAGCTTCTGCTGACCGAACAGACACTTCTTCCTGTTCATTACCAGATTGTTGTCCTGCAGAATCTTAAGGGCCTGTTCAAGAAGGAACACGAGAATCAAGATCAGGACTGTAAATCAGAATGTCATCGAAGAAAACCAACACAAACTTCCTCAAAATAGGTTTAAAAATGGTATTCATCAGTGCTTGAAAGGTTGATGGCGCATTAGTTAAACCAAATGGCATTACTAGGACCTCGTAATGGCCGTCATGAGTTCGGAAGGCTGTTTTGTGAATATCCTCCTCCTTCACTCGAATTTGATGGTAACCTGATCGTAGATCAATCTTTGAAAAAAACACAGCCCCAGCTAGTTCATCCAGCAACTCCTCGATGGTGGGTATAGGGAATTTATTGGGAATAGTTATCTCATTGAGTGCCCTATAATCAACACAAAACCTCCAGCTCCCATCCTTTTTTTTGACTAATAATACTGGGTTGGCAAAAGGGCTAGTGCTAGGCTGGATGATTCCTGCTACCAACATTTCTCCCACCATTTTCTTTATTTCATTTTTCTGGAAATAAGGGTATCTATAAGGGCGTATATTGGGTGGTCGAGCTCCTGCCTTCAGGACTATGGCATGGTCATGCTGACAGTGTGGGGGTAGTTTAGTAGGTTGGTCAAACATTTGGTTACAACCTTCCAGTAATGACAAAATCCTAGGCTCGGTGGGTTCTTTGTCTGATTCTGGCTCTTCTTCCATAGAGCAGAATTCGACTAAATAACCTCCTTCCGAGGATTGGAGTGACCTTAACATGGCCCTCAGAGATACCACCGTCTTCATTAAGGATGGATCTCCCTGTAAGTTAACCCTCCTGCCTTCCCATTCGAATTTCATTGTTAGG
Organism: Pistacia vera; assembly: GCF_008641045.1. Classification (NCBI taxonomy): domain Eukaryota; kingdom Viridiplantae; phylum Streptophyta; class Magnoliopsida; order Sapindales; family Anacardiaceae; genus Pistacia; species Pistacia vera. The sequence goes on from NW_022196378.1 coordinate 1,575,855, forward strand.
TTTTTCCAGTTTGCACAGACATCACCCAAGGAGCTCAACCAAGTGACCCATAAGACAACATCAACTCCTCCCAAGTCAAAAGGGAAGAAATCCTGTGTAATCCTGACACCTTGAACTTCCAGTGGTATTGCCTTACAAACTCCTTCTCTTCTCACCGTGACACCGTTATCAACCATTACTCCAAACTTTTTTCCTGTTTCAATTTGCATGCCCAGTTTGCGCACCAAGTCGTGAGAAATAAAATTGTGGGATGCCCTACTGTCAACCAACACAATAACTCCCACTCCTTCAATCTCCCCTTTTATTTTCAGAATTTTGTCAGAGGTGATTCCCACGATTGAATTCATGGATAGTGCCAGAGGATTACCTTCAGTATTGGGCTCTTCGTCATTATCTGGAACTGTTTCACCCTTCTCTGGATCCTCATCTTCCCATGCTAACAGGATCTGCAGAGATTTGCTCTTACATCGGTGGTTAGGGCTGAATTTTTCGGCACACCTAAAGCAAAGCCCTTTCTCTCTTCTGAGTTGGATTTCTGCTTCTGTTAGACGATGAAAGTTCTCGCCTTTGGAGCTCGAAGCTATCGTCGATGGAGGTATTTCTCTTCTGTCGCTGGATCTTGTTGACGCAAAGTGACTCTCGCCTAGGTTTTTGGTTGTGTTGAAACATAAATTGGGTCGCCAACTTTCTGGGCTTGGTGTGACCCGTGAATAACCTTCCACTTTAATGTTTTGGGCCCTAGTAAGCTTGGGCCTACTTTTCTCTAGCACTACGCAACTCAACCATGATTTCTTTTTTTAATCCATTGATAAAGATTCCCATCAACATCTCCTCTCTTATTTCCTTCAACGGAGCTGTGTGAGCTTCAAATTCTTCACGGTACTTTTTCACCGACGCAGTCTGCCTTAGTGCTACTAATGCCTCATAGGTTGTTCCCTAAAATGATGGTCTGAACCTGTCAATTAGAGCCACTTTAAAATCCTTCCAACTCTGGACTGGTCTTCAGGATTCCAACCATTGATACCAGTTTAAGGCTCTTCCTTCCATGCACATGGCTGCTGCCTCCACCATCTCCTTCTCTTCGTAATGATTAATGGCGAAATATCTGTCAGCCTTGAAAGTCCAGCCAAACAGATCATCCCCGTTAAAAATGGGTTGCTCAAGCTTGCGAATTTTTTTGTCGCCTTTCCCACTCTCTCCACTGTGATTTCGTTCACATCCTTTATCTCTGCTGGAATTCTGACTTTCTGGAGTTTCAGACATTTTCTCCTGGTAACGTTTTTCCTCCCTTTCTTCCCTTAGCCTCATCGTTTCTCTCATCTCTGTTAAGTATTCCTTGACACTACCCAAATCAGTTTTCATTTTGCCCATATCTTCCTTTACATTCCTCATCTCCTTTTCCACATTTTCCATTCTATTCTCCATTTTGGACTTTACCATTACCCAACCAGGCTCTGTTACCAAATTGATGGAACCACCTGCTCAAATAACTCAATTCCAACACACACACAAAAGAGCCGAATGGAAATAACACTCAAAGGAATTAAACTGAAAGTTAGTATTGAAACAGAATGAAAATAACAGTAGCAAGAAAAGTGATCCCAGAANGGCCATCATTGATGATAAGAAGAATCTAATAATGGCAGACTGATTGGATCTACTGAGAGAACTCTAATAACAAATTATGTGTTGAAGATTAATAGATAAGGTTCTTTGTGGTGGAATACTAGTTCACTTCCTTTGAATCCTTTCTTTCTTATTTATATATTGGTTGTTATCAAATATATATAGTGCTGGAGGTTCAATTTAGCCACTCCTTCCAATCAATACTCCCTTGCTCACCATCTTTCTTTTTCATGCATACATGTGATGCTTAAGCTTTATCTTGCCATAAATTCTCATTTCCTTTGCAGTTTTGCAACATAATCACAGTTCTTAGTTCGTTGTTAGGAAAACCTAAATGATATTAGGTTCTTTGTGTGCTTGAAGATGTAGCATGGCTATGTTGATAATACTATTGCAATACTCTCCTTCGTAATATTTAACCCTGGGGTGACTCATGTCTTAGGTTAGCATACTTTAATGGCGTTGTTGTTTAATAATGAGTCCTATTAGGTTATGATGAAAGAGAGAAGGTATTCAGTGAAGTGGGTATTGATTAGAAGATCTCGTACTAAAATGGGCTTGGAGATCAACAATCTTGAGAAGAGGAACTTGGCTCTTTTAGGAAATGGCTTTGGAGATTTCCTTTGGGGAGTAAATCTCTTTCGCATGTGTGATTAAAAGCCAATATGGGCTCCTAGATAATAGGCGGTTTTCTAAATTAAAAATACAATTTCTATTGGAAGTCTGTGGGAATTTATAATTAAAGGATGTCATGGTTATGCTTCTAATCTTAAGTTGGTTGCTGGTAATGATGTAAGATTCATTTTTGGGAAGACATTTGGGTTGGTTCCTCTAGTTTGACATCTTTGTTTCCTTGGTTATATAGATTATTCTCTTGTATCATAATGTGAGCTTATTGTCAAAATAAATAAATGACTTTTTTTTTTCTTCTAACTAAATGAGGAATTGATTCGACCTCTAACCCATATTTTTATTCTATCTCTACAGCCTTAACTTTTTAAGAGAGTAAAGTTCAATGCATTTGCATGATCTTGTTGTGCATCAATCTCCAAAAACTGTCATGAAAAAAGTAGCAGAAAGGAAGTAAAAAGTTAGAGTTGTTAGACAATTCAACCTAAAACATTAAGTTGATAGGTGGATGGTCTAATCATAATATAGGTGATGTAGGACATATAGGAAGGATGATAGGGCTATTTGGTCTTTGTCTTTCTATGTTTAAGACTGAGTTGTCTTAGTAATGATAGAAGGCTTTATTTACAGCTTAAAAAAAAAA